>NC_089874.1:71082500-71295000 GCF_040182565.1 Anser cygnoides
CAAGGGAAGGGAAGGAACAAGGGAAGGGAAGGAACAAGGGAAGGGAAGGAAAAATTCAAAATTTCTAGAAAGTCTATTAATATGTTAAAAAAATAAATGAAGTGAAGCCTGATGCAAATATGAAAGGGACCAGCTGATTCTCCATGTTCTCTGTGGATAGAAAAAGAACTAATCAGCTTAGATAGCATCAGGAGAGTTGAAGACCAGACATTAGGGAAGCTTTGTAGTGGTAAACAGGTAAATGTGGACTAGATGGTCTGGAAAGTCTGGAATTCTCCCCCTTGATGGTGTTGAGGAGCAGGTTAGGCATAGCTTTATCAGCTACTTTGCAGACCATACTGGTCCAGCCCTGGTGATTTTCTAGGTCTTTTCCTGCTCAGTTTCTTCTGATTGTCTATATTACAGTATCATCTAGCTTGGCTGTAGCTGGGCTACGGATCCTATTACACCTAGGAACTGTATGAAAGCATTAACCAAAGGACTTTGTCATTGTTTAGGAATATGTTTGTCATCCTTGCAAATTACCATTAAATAGCAATTTTGGTAAGCTTGAGATAGTCCTGGAGCACTCTGGAAGGAAAAAGCATTTGTATGATACTTTTGTGTTTCACCCTAAATGCAAAGAAAGATCACTTAAATGATAAATCAGTAGCTGTTCACCTATTGACATGTTTCACCTCACATTTTTTCATGTCATAACACAAATCAGTTTGATGTCTGCTCAACCTCTTTGCTTAGCTTTCTTTCAGTGAATTATCAGGAGCCTCTTTCAGAGGTCCATGGTAGGCATCTGTTGTCCTTAGAGAGCCTTTCTGACTGGGACAGACCTTTTACTAAGTTGAGGTAGAAGGAAACCAGGACTTGTCTTGAAAAAGTTCCTGCATGAGCCCTTATGTCTCTGTATCTCTCTGTTTCAGAAGTGGCAAATTTGCTGTAGCTAAAGTATGTGGGTTTTTTTGTTTTGGAGGTGTTCCTGGGGTTTCTCTATAGTTCAGATTCTCCCATTTTGTTTCTTCTCTGTGCGATAAACATCCATGACTGCTCTAGCCCCTCAGGTTCTTGTTGAGTAGTGATGAGCCACTGGCAAATGTATCTGCGGCTGTCAGACTGTGGAGGAAGTTGGCCAATGGCAGCTTCTGTTTTTTTCCCAGCTAGGGAGGCCAGTGCTCATGGTTTGGTCCCTTGTCCTGCTGCTTACACAATCATTTTGATGGCCATCTGATGGGAAGGGCAAGGCTGCAATCACCAGTTCCCATGAGGTCCAGGGCAGATCCTGATGGTATTACTGAAGCTAGGACAATCTAGGCTGCCTGGATTGTGTCACTGGGAGGTTATAAAAGGGCTAGAAAACTACTGGAAACCTCCACTCTTGCACAACATCACATTCCTTAACTACTGCAGCCAGCTTCCTCTTGTCTGGTCCTTTCCTACTAAAATACCTCTCCCAGACCAGGATTTTCTTACTGGGTTTCCCACTTAAACACACCTGGCAGCTGGTACCCAATATGTTTGTTGTTGCTGTTGTTGTTGTTGTTCTGTGATGGGTTATTTCACTGTAATTTCTTGGATATTCCTTTTTCAGCATGCCTGGATCCTGTCTTAAAATGTAATTCCACTCTGCAGTCTCAAAATCCTCCAAGTGTCTTTGCTTCTTTTGTCCACTTTGGCTCAGTTTCTCTTGCTGACTACTTCTAGTTTCTAGCCTGTTGCTCACATCGTGAATGCTCCGTGGCCTGAACCCCTAGCCCATACTTGGGTTAGTTTTTTGTTCTAATCCTTTTTATTTGCAAAGAAAGTGCAGAAAGGGCTGGGAGTTATGACCCAGGACAGCAGACTGCTGCTTTTCTCACTTTTGGGTCCTTTTCCACGTCTGTGCATATGCCTCGGGAGAGCTGCACGTGCCCTGCCCCGGGCTGCAGGTACCAGCAGATACTGAGGTTTCTGCGAGTCAGGTCTTGCTCAGGACATTGCACACAGCATCTCAGATGGTGGCTTCTGCTGTTCTAGTGATGACTAAACAGTGGGGGTGTTGGAATTGCTGCCAGTGGTTAGCCTGAGCAGGACAAGGAGGCACAACAGCAGCAGGCTCTGAGCTTCCTTATGTGCCAAGCTCG
This sequence comes from Anser cygnoides, assembly GCF_040182565.1. Taxonomy (NCBI): domain Eukaryota; kingdom Metazoa; phylum Chordata; class Aves; order Anseriformes; family Anatidae; genus Anser; species Anser cygnoides. Next base: position 71,084,615 of record NC_089874.1, read on the forward strand.
CCGCTTCCAGCACAAGGCTGCCTCATTCCCTCACCATCTCAGCACTTGTGGAGTGCCCTGGCTTCTCTGTCAGAAAATAGAGGCTGGATCGAGCGTTCAGACAGACCCACCTCAAGAATTTCAGCCAGGCCATCTCACAGTGGAAGTAAGACTTTTTCCAGGGGCATTAGCTGTGGGATCTCCAGAGTTATAGCCCCATTAATCATGAATTCCCCAAGAAACTGCCCTACCCCATTAAATACACTGGCATATTTTTTAATAAGGTCACCTGCCTTGTGTCAACTGAGATGGAGTAATTCCCATTTTCATTACCAGTTCGATCAATTTAATATCCAGCCTGCTTAGGGACTGAGCTCTGGTGATGCCGCTGTGTGTGTACTGCACAAAATGCATGGCGTTTTACATGCCATTTCCATCAGGCCTAACAGCACACCTCCTCTGTTAACATCAGCCCCGCTGTCGTCCCACTGATGTCTTTCAGAGGAAGACTCAGTGGCCAGTTGAGGAGGTGTGGCTGGAGACACTCTAGCTTCTCTTTCTAACAGGAGCTAGCTGCCTCCATGGGGACACCAGGTTTCACACTGGTTGCAGTTGCGTAGACACAGGTCATGCATCAGGTCTTTGTGGCAAAACCATCACAGGCCACCACACTGTTCCCACACTGTCTTGGGCATTCACTGGCCAGAACCTCCTGTCTTGCTGTGGGAATTTCAGCTGCGGCAGCAGGACCTGCCTCACCATGCAGGGCCAGTGGCTCTTTGGGGGCTCACAGACTTGTGCTGTCCTGTCTGCAGAAACCCAGCTTCGGCAGAAAGGAAAGGTCCTTTTCATTCCTTTTATGCAACCACTTCACCCCTGGCAGATTTTTTCCCCACTAATTGCCTTGAAAAATGACTCTTATTGGCTTATTTGGGCTGGGAGACGGACCCAGGTAATTCAGATGATCAGATAAATGTCACTGTGGCCAAGGCATGAATAGCAGGTAAATGACAGGTATGTTCCAAAGCCTAGACCTTAAATATTATTAAAGTTTTCTAGAAAGGAAAATCTATGGTTTTGTATATTTTTCTCCAATAGTTTTGGATCACTTGAGGTTCTTGAGAGCATCCTGACTAGCAGCATCTCAGAAAAAAAAAAGAAAAAAAAGATGAATGAATTAGAGACCTTTTATGTTGCAACTTAGTCACTCTAATCTGTAAAGCAATAATAAAACAAGCTTCTGCCTACTAAAGCACCATGGAGTTATCCCAGGAAAACCAGCCAACCAAAAGCACACCCTCCCCATAAAAGCAGGATTTAGGATCCGCTGGCAGCCACCCTCTAGATGGGCTGGGTACCAGCACAGCACCTCGTGCTTAGGTGAGACGCTCACCATCTTTTTCCCCACGGCACCCCGATTAACAGCCACCTCTTGCAATCTGCCAGTAAAGAGGTGCAGCCGTCCAAATTTAGTCTAAACCGTGCAGGGGCGATCTGATACAGTTCACCCCCCCACCTTCAAGCCGGCGCTGAGACTCTCCGCTGTCATTTACCTCCTGTGCCACTGGATGGCAATGTTGGTCAAAACGTGCACCGGGTTTTGCAGCTGCTGGGAGAAGTGGGAGCGAAAAGAGGAGTCTGGCAACGGGTCCGAGCGCAGCGGGGCTGAGCGCAGCAGAACCGGGGATGCCGTGGCCTCCAGCCGGCGGGAGGCGCATCCCCTCGCAGCGTGGTGATTTCTCAGGACCACCCACTCCCCCCGATCACGGATATTTATATTGTACTTTAAACGTAGCACAAGTTACCGGCTGGAGTGAGTAAGAATCACGTTGTCACGGCTTGCTAGAAATTGCCTAATTTTATACTTAAAACTATACTTACACTTTGTGAAAACGATTTTGTAAGCATGGCATTGCCGGGCTCAATGACTATTCAGTGCACTCATTTGAATGTGCATAGACAGGGCTTGCTTGTACTGCTGCATCAAAGAGAAATGCTGAAATGAGTCATTTGTGAATCACGGCTTATTTTCTGTTGTTAGCTCATCTGGAATCCCATGGTGATCAAACAGCCTTTTAAAATGTGTTAACACATTGCTACTCCGTGTGTTTAGCAACAGCCCAGTCCCAATCAATTGTAGCTAGTCACCCGTTCTAAAGAGGTGATATTTTCTGCTCTGCATCAAGTGGCAAGGACAAAACCTGGAGACGAAAACATGGTAAAGTCCTGCTGTTCCAGCTTCTCTTTTCCATGATGATTCCACCCTGATTTCATAGTGTTTTCTGTCTCCTTGCTTGCAAGGCACAGTCCAGCAGAAGAGCCTGCCTTGTCTTCCAGGAGAGCTGGGACAGCCGCTCCTGCAGGACCAGAGATGCTTTCCAGGTGCAGGAGTGGAAGGAAGCACAACAAACCCAGCCCCAACAGCAATGTAAGGTAGGGCCCTGGTTTCCAAGCGGGTGGCTCTCCGCAGCAGTGCTGGCTGTCCCCATGTCCTTCAGCTCCATGGGCTGTGTAGCTGGTGGGCCAGACTGTCACCACATTCAGGAATTGATCTGCTTGGGGAAGTCCACACTTTTTTTTTTTTTTATACACCCCACACACAAAGTGAATTCATCCAGCAGGTCTGGGAGAAAAAAAAAAAAAGTGTTGGCATGAGGCTGGAGAAGAGGGTGTGAATCCCTTAAGGCTGCTATTGTCATTGAACTCTCTGGTGCAAAACCACAGCCTGAGGTTCTGAGCTTCACCCCAGAGCGACTGAGGCTCAGGATCTGATTCCCTTCTGCCAGCTCTTTATTGGAGTGAGCAGCTCAAGATGGAAACATCTTCAACCAACACAGCAAGCTTCACCACAACCCTCCTGTCAGCGCCCGAAGCCCTGTCTGCAAGTTACATGGCCATAAAGGACAAATACTCTGCCATCAGACGCTTCTTCTGTCACACATAATTGTAGCTTAAAGATACTAAATAATCACATTCACGTTGGGCCTGATCCAGCCCCCAATAATAATCCTAATAACACTGCTCTTATCCAGCCACATGGATTCCTTTCAGTCCCCAGTGTGGGCTCTGTCACACTAATTCAGTAGAGGAGGCCATTCACTGTGGGGCTAATTTAGTTTAAAATGTGGACAGCCCATTTATGGGACAATTTTTCATTCCTGTTCTAAATTCTCGTGCTCAATCAGCAGCCTGTAAGCCAGGTCAAACCAAGACATCACTCATTAATGTAGGCGGTTGGGGCTTACAGCCTCCTGGAGCTGTTTGCGCTGTGCTCCCCAACAAGAGGGACAGATCCCCTACATAGGAAGAAAAGTAGAAACCCTTTTCCAACACTGGAAATAAATTTCACAGGATCACCGGGCTGAGTTTGGCCTCACGCTTGCTATCAACTTTTGCCTTCTGAAAGGAAACAAATGCCATTTTCCTGCTGTGAACGAGGAGTGCCAGTTGGAGATAAGCAGAAGATGTTCACCCTGCTGAGATGGACACCTTCCTCCCACCAGCACCGACCAAGAAAGGGGGCTCCCAAGCACACAGGGAGCTGTGGTCCTCCTGGGGAGGCTCCTGGCTAGCACAGGACTGTTAATGAAGCTCAGGTTCCTCCATGAGTCTGGAAGAGGATTAAGCAGTGGCTCACTCACAATTTTTGAAACACAACCCACAGCACGTTGCGGGAGGAGACAGGGTTAAGACGTGCCCATATCCATACCCAGCAGTGAAGTGGGCAGCAAGACAAATGCCCTGGGTCCTTGCTCTGGGAACCAAAAGCTAGGCAAATCCCCTGATTTCAGCAGTGCCCCCTCCATTTTCTCTCCAGGGCTATTTTTAAGCTGGCTGATCCCAGCAACATGCCTTACAGAGGGACAACACAACACTGCAAAAGGTGGAAGTGGAGCAGGAAGCGAGGGAGATGAGAAACACCTTTTCAGATGGCTTCCCCTTGTGTGGGCAGCTGTGGCCTTAGGGGCCAGATTTCCCTGTGACAAGGGAGGCTGTAGTGGAAGAGCTGGTGAAAGGAGTAATAAGCACTGCAGGTGGGAAAAAAAGATAGGGCAACCACCCACCAATAAATATAGGCAGGGCAGGGCTACATTTTGTACAGCTGGGACCATCTGCCTAATGGCAGGGAAGGGCAAGATAGGTGTCAGGAGAGGGCCCATTTCAGGTTAGCAAGGTTAAGTGCAAAGCAGGTGATGCTGACTCTGGGGCAAGTGATAGCCTGCCTGTATTTGCATGCCATATTTTTACAATGACACTTTGCAGAGTGCCTGTGTTTTCTGAATAGCCCCAAATAAACACTACACCCATCAGATGTGCACATCCCTTATATGTTTTGAAATAAGTACCATCAGCTAGAAGACAGTGAAGGGGGCAAAGGGTTTAGAGACTCGGTGCTGCAGAGCCCACTTGTAGCAGGATCTCTGGCAGGGTAAATCTCACCAGAGTGCAGCCTGGCTTGGTTTCCTTCCTTTTTGTCCAGATGTCCCAACTGTATCCATAGGCAATTCCCTTCATTCCTTTGTGTCCTGGTTATCTTCAAGATACGGGAGAGAGAATGATAGATCTACCGTACAGAAAGTATTTATAATTTGGATTTTCCTATTATTATTTTTTTTTTTGCTGAATTTCCTCTGTTTCTGCCTTTACTGTTTGAAGAACACGGGGGTTTATATTCCAATCTCTGACACGGAGGTATAGATATGCATCTCCCACAAGTACAGTATTATTGTCCAACATGCAAATCTGAACCCTCAGGAGACTAAGACACTTTTAATGCTTTATTTTTACTTCTTTCCTTTCAGGCTCTTTCAAAACTGCGCTTCATGGATACCAGGAGAAACATGGATGCGGAGAAGATGATGCTAAACCTCATGACTCCAGGAAGCGGTGCCTTAAAAACATGAATCGCTCTGCCATGAAGCTTTGGATGAATTTGCAAGGGGGCAATGCTGGAGTCTGTAGGAGGTTGGGTAAGGGGTGGGAATCTGCACAGCTCAAGTGGGGGGCCAGCCACTACACACTGCGGCCTGTGGAATGCTGCCCAGGCTGTCCCCACGGGGGAGATCTCCCATACTCAAGCACTAGGTCGAGGATTGTTCTGCTACCAAATTCTCCAAAAATGAGACACACAGGGGCGCCAAAGTCTCAGGAAAAGAAACCTCAACGTGAGGCTTTTTGCTGCAGAGCTGCTTGTGGGCAGCCTGCCTTCCCACAGGAGCAGCAGCTCATCAGCCCTGGCCTGCTTTTGTTTGCAACCATGCTGGGGCTTCACAGGCCCCTGAACTTGCCTGTCGTAAGCAGGATAGGTGGCTGCTTGCTGCTTTTAACCCTGCTCCTCTGGCCAGAAGTTCCCAAAGGAGGGACAAGGTGTGCCCAGGTGCAAGGGATGTCACTCCCTCGGTAGAGCCAGGCCATGTTTTGTCCTTCTTCCACAAGCGAGGCCAGTGAAAGAGTGATTCCACTAGCCCTGGGCTGCCATGAGATTATGCGTATAGAGGACTGCTGTTCCTTCTGCTGCTCTTTGGGAAGATCACACCCAGAGCACGGCCTATGGTTTCTCTCACTTCAGAGGTTTTCTTCCACAGCAGTAAGGGAGGCAGGCGACACACGCCGGTATAAAACACCCCAGAAATATAACTGAGTCAAGCAAGCTAGACCCGTGGTACAGGCTGCCGTGGAAAGACCATGCTATTCACTGCTTCGTTTTGCTTTGCTCTCTGCCGAGTGATATATCTTAGTGACAAGTCACTCTAGCCATGCAACACTGCTTTTAATGCCATAAAGCATCGTGGGGTGTAGGCATGTGCTAGGACAAAGGCTAGAGCTAATGTTAAAGGCTAAATGTATTACAGCTGAATGCAAGCTGGTCTCGATTAAAGATTACAGCCTTGGAAGTTTCTTGTTAAAAAGTCACTTGGAGGTTTTTTTTTTGTTTTGTTTTGTTTTGTTTTTTTTGTGTGTGTGTGTGTATTAATATTATGGACATCAGAGCCTCCAACAGTTATTTTCCAGTAATATGTCTTTTTGTAATTATTTGACACATTAAAATATATGCCTCGCAGACAGCAGTTCTAATGTTAGCTTATATATATCAAAGTAGATTTTATTTAAACACCACTATGGAGACTGCCAGGCTTTGTTTCATAAGTACGTCTTGGAATTATTAGGGTGTTTTATTCAATGCACTGAAGAATGCAATTCCACTTCCAATGTATCACATTGTGCCGGGGTGGATACAATGCCCAAGTGTTGTTAGAGACACACCAAGAGTTTCAAATGTGGGTGCCCAGGTTTAGATACCGAAGAGCACAATTCAGCACCTGAATGGAAGCAGCCTGTTGCAGAGAGGCCCCGAGCACGCGCTGCTCCTCCCGATATCTCTCTCCTGACGATGGGATGCAATGTCAGCAGCAGCAGGAGGAGCAGGTACTGGTCTAGCGGATTGTTCTTGGTTTCCTTTCCTTGATCTTCACCAAACCAGATGCAAGACCTTTGGGAAATTCCTTATCTTCCCCTTGCATCGATTTACTTATCTGTAAAGCAGATAAACTAATAACACTGCATCTCTCAAGGGTTTGTTGAAGCTTATTATAGAGTTTGAGAGGGAAGTCATCATAACAATGACCGTGTTAATATGACATGAATGTAACATGAAGGAGCCCCATTCTGCTCCATGCCAGTTTGTGGAGCCTCGTTATTTGCTTTAGCAGAAGCAGGGATTTGACCTGTACTTAAATAACTTCCATTTGTTTGTCTTGTAGCTAAGAGATAGCATTAAAAGGAAAGCTCACTCCTGCCTATGTGTAAATATTCAGCACCTGAATAGGTGTTCTTTTCCAGGGCACAGATTCTGCTTCTCAACACTTTCTCGGGATGTTAGTACAGACTCTTTCAAAGCTGCTGCAGATCAGAAGATACCCCAAAATTAATGGATCAAAATCTTTCCCAGATAAGCATACACATACAGAATTTATTTTACTGAGCAAGTAAATATTTAAGATAAATATCCCTGGGGGAGGAGGGTTGTGTGAGGTTTTATGGCATATCTTATTATGGGCTCAGTTTTGAAATTTTAATCCAAGCAAAACTCATCATGTAGAGACTTAGCACTGGAGTGTAACTTGGTGCTTTGTCCTCAGGTCAGTGGATACATGCAGTTGCATCAATGGATTTTAGGGCAGGGGGCAGTGAAGATGGTGAAGCTTTACCCAAAGAAGAGAAGCCCTCCCCATAAACAATTAATTTAGTTTAGCAATAATGCTTTGTTCAGGCAAGTCACATTGGAGGATACCATTCTGTGAATTTCACCTAACGATTTTAGTGATGAAAAATTATAAAATAATATATGTCAAATAACAATTTTGTAATTGTTTTTCAGTGGCATGGTCAATAAAACTGCAATCTGCTGCAGCTGAGATTGTTGGCAAAATAGTTTCCTGTATTTCAAATGCAAAAGTCTTTTTGGAGGATGTGTGAGCAGACAGAATCACCCAGAAAATACTCCAATTTTTTATGCCCAAGCTGCAAGTGGAACTGTTTTCTTAAAACTGTGTGGGTTTTTTCCTGATTAGCAAATGAAATGTACAATTAAAAAAAAAAAAAAGTGACTAGGGAAGAATAATCAAGTAATCAGATCTCGGCATGTTTATAGTAGCTAGATTTCTTCTCCTGAAGACAAAAGTGCTTGGTGGCTTTAGCATGGATTTATTGTGCTTTATAAAAGTGTCAAATTCCTTGCAAACATTTGCGTTTGAGACCCTACAACTGTTCCCTGAGTGATCAAAAAAGCTGAAGTGCAGAGTTTTACCCCACAGGTGCTGTATCATTAGGATGGGTTTTTAGGAGTTTGTTTTCTGGAGGTGGAAATCTACTGAGCCCCAAAGGCCCTACGCTGGGAAAGGGGTGTCAGTTGAACCAGAACGTACCTGCTACATTTCCATACATCTACAGCGTGGGAATTTGCAGCATGCGGTTGCTCATGCAAACACCAAGAAGTCCTCAGCAGAGCTGTTGCATGCGTACGGCATTGCATGCTTGGTTTTCCCTCTGGATTACTTCCTGGGTTTGCTCGCTTAGTTGCTTTGGCGTAGTTGGGTTAGCCAATAAATATTAAACGGGCAGATGGGGACCCACGTGTGAAGAAAAATAATAAAAAAAAAAAGAAAAGAAGGAACAACAACAACAACAAAAAAAAATTTTTCACTTTTACTTTTTTTTTTTTTTTTCTCCTGGACTGCAAATGGCCGGGATACACGGGGGGTCCCACGGAGAGGTGTGCAGCATGCTCGGCTGCATCCCCACGCGTGGGTCCCCGGGAAAGGCAGAAGCTACCCCTGCTACCTGAATATCTCTGCATCTCAGAGGAAAACTCTACCAAAAGTGATGGGCAGGACAGGCGCAGGTGGAAGCAGCCCCGCACCCAACGAGGCTCCCCTCCTTCACCCCAAAACCCGTTCCATCCACTGGCTTGGTCCGCAGAGTGGTGGGTGGAGGCTGCTTCTTTCCCTTCTTATTTTTTCCTTTATAACTTTTTTTTTTTTTTTAATATACTGCCAGGTATTGCCTTTTTCCTTCTGCTCCTCTCTCTGCTCCCGGGAAGACCCCAGCGCAGCCTGGAAATCCTCTTTCGTGGGGGATGCTGGTGGATACGACCCCCGGTAAGCCGAGGAGACCCACACCGACCTGAACCTCTCCTCTTTTCGCTGGAAACCCTCGTGCCGGGAGTTTGGCTGGGGAGGGGAGGGGAGGGGATGGGGGAGGCGGGTAAGGGGGCGGGCGGAGAGGTGCCCCCCTTCCTTGGCGGCATGGATCCTACAAAAGTCTCCACGGGCACGGGCTGCCAAAAAATCGCCAAATGCGACTTCTGTGACCACAAGCCGGTGGAAATCAGCCTGAAGCCTGTGCCCGGCACTGAGGAAGGGAGAAGGAGAAAGCAACAGTGCGAGGAGCGAGCACAGTGGGTAGGGACCTTCTGCTGCCCTCTTAAATAGGTGGCAGAGGAAGGAGCTCCGCGACAACTGTCGGAGATTTACATCCCAAATTCACCGCCCAGCTGCAAAGCGGCCGGCGATACGGAGGGAAAGAATAAAATAAAATAAAATAAAATAAAATAAAATAAAATAAAATAAAATAAAATAAAATAAAATAAAATAAAATAAAATAAAATAAAATAAAATAAAATAAAATAAAATAAAATAAAATAAAATAAAATAAAATAGTGTAACCTCTGCGCTACACCTCCCCCCCAGGGCTAAAAAAGCGTAGGATTGAGCCCGATGCCAGCCAGGGCTGCCCCGGGGTCCCCAAAACCGTGTTGTGGCCGCCTCCCGGCCAAGCGCACGGCTCCCGTCCGTGCGGGGCTGGGGAGGGGCAGGGGGCCGGGGGATGGGAGCAGGGGACGATCCCGACGGCAGGATACGAAGAGTGGCAGCCAAGTTTACCAGGAACTTTTCGCTAAAGGCCAGCTTCAGACCGGATTAATTCCCCGCCTCTCCCTGGAAATATACATACGTATACATATATACATACATAAAATGACAGAAAGTAACGTTTTAAGTAATTGTGAGAAGAAAATCGCTGCACCCCCCGGGGCGGCTCGGAGGGGCAGAGCGGCCGGGGAGCAGGCAGGGAAGCCCCAGAGCCGCGCAACTTTCGCGCTTCTCCCGCTGGACGAAGGGCCGCTTTTCCTCGGGAGCTTCCCCGGGCCCGGCGTGGGAGTGGGGGAAGGGGCAGGGCCGGGTAATTAAATTCCGGTGCCCGGCTAATTGCTGTAATTTGAAGCTAACTGTACACCGCGGGCAGGCGCCGGGAGCAGCGGTGCGCAGCGCGCCTCTCACGGCCCATTGAGCGCGCTCCGCGCAGGAGCCCCCGTGATCCCCAGCTCTGTCCTCCCCTCCTTGCACCCAGGCCCCTTCCTCTGCCCCTCCCCGGGGGCTGAGCTCAGCCCAGGACCCCGTTTCCCGGCCAGGCGCTGCTGTCCTCCCTCGGTGTCGCCCTGTCTTTTGGCAGGCCTGGGGGTGACACGCAGACGGGACAGGGTGCAGCGTTGTCCTGGCTGCGAGATGCGAACAGCTTTTTCTCTGCGCCTTCAAAGCGCAGATGGATGGCAGTCCCCCCGACACCCCGCTCCTCGGCCTGGGAAATCAAAACTGCCCTAAAGCCGGGCCGCGTTCCCGAGGCATTTCGGCACTCGAAAATAGGGTCAGGGGGTGGGGGGGTGGGGTGGGGGGGAGGAAGGGGGGTGAAGAAAATAGGGGTGGGAGGTTCGGGCACCGGGAGGCCCGAAGCCCCCAGGATGTCCTAGAGGGATCGCAGCATCCCCGGGACCGGCAGGGATGGGGAACGGCGGCGGGAACCCCCCTTTACCCCGTCGTAGGGGGGCTGGGAAGATCATCTGCGTCTCTCTTACTTCCTCCCAGCTCCCCCGGCAACCTGCAGCACCCCCGTTCCCCCCTTGGGCTAGTTCGGAAGCTCCAGCCCCGAGGCGCTTTGTATTTCGGGCTGTTATTGTAGGCCGGTTATTGTTATTATCACTGTCGCAGTTAGGAATTCGCCCCCGAGGGAACCCGCTGCTCCGCCGGGGAGCGGAGGAATAGAAGGACAGGGGGCTTGCCCGTCCCCACCCCGGCCCGGGGCAGCCCTGGGGCTGCGCGGCGGCGGGGGGCAGCGCGCAGGCAGCGCGCAAGTAGCGCGCAGGCGCAGGCAGGGAGCACCTAGCTCTTTATGGCCAGGTGAGAGAATCCCGGCGCAGGTAAGGGGAGGATTTACCCACAGGCGTTGCGGGTAAGTCGCAGTCCATGACCAGAGGGGATCTGGGGATACGCAGTCCGCAGCCAGGATGTCCATCCTTGCCAAAATAGGGGACTGGCAGGTAACGTGAGCCTCCTTTGCTGTTGGATTTTTTGTTGTTGCTGTTGTTGTTGTTTTGGGGTGGTGGTGTTATTTTGGGAGGGGAGATAGGGCTGGAATGGGGAAAGGTGTCGGGCCTTGCAGCCGCTGGCTGCGGGGTAAGAAGAGGGCTAAATTGTGGGGTGCGCCTACCTGTGCCCCCCAGCCCAATCCCACCGCTTGCTACCTGTTGCAGGGGGACAGCCACGCCGTGGGCTCCCCGAGCCCAGTCTGTGCGAAAAAAAAGCCCCCCGCTGTTCCTACCCGGCCGGAGGAGTGCCGGGAGCGGCCCCCGGGGCGAGTTGAAGTCGGGGAGGGTGGCTGGGGGGTGGCAGCGTGGCCCCGGCCCCATGGGGCCGCAGGGACCCCTCCGCCCTACGGGGGAGCCGCCACGCGTGGGGTAACCGGGGCGGTTCTGGGAAATCCCGCAGCCTCCGGAATGTGCGGCCGCGATTTGGGCGGTTAATAAAAACTGAAGGCAAAGGGGGCTGTTAAAGCACTCTTGTTTTTGCTGTGGAAAACGATTTACTTCTTCCCGGACAGTGCAGTGCAAGATGGGAACCCATCTTTTCTGCTCCCAACTTTTCGAGTCTCGTGACTAAGTCTTTCCCTGTGCTTTTCTCTCTCTTTCTCTTTCTCTCTCTCTCTCTTTCTCTCTCTCTCTTTCTTTCATGCAGTAAACAAATATATCTCTTAAGTTATTTTCCCAGTTAGTCCCGGCGTTCTTTTATCAGGTCGGCGCGCAGAAGTAATCAAAAGAGGATTTTGTTGTTATTATTATTATTATTATTATTAGTTTTCTCCTGAAAGCAACCCTTACACGATTTCACTTACGGTCTATGTGCCTTGAAATTCACTCCCGGCTTTGCCGTGCGCCCCTTCCCTCCTTTTCGCTGAGCCACCCCTTCGGCTTTGGTGGGCCGTGCGGAGCCGTGCCCGCAGCCCCAGGGGGCTGCCCCGGGTGGTCCCGGGTGGGGGGGCTCCGCACTCCTCGGCCCTGCCCCGCCAGGCCGGCGCTAAGGCGCGGCGACCCCCCGGGTTCCCTCCTCCCCCGGCCCGCATTAGCCGGCCTGAATCTGCCAGCTCCATTTGAACCTCAATGGGAGTAAAACCAACAATTTACTCTCCTGCCACTTGCAGACAAAAGAGCTGGTGAGGGGAGAGGGAAAAAAAAATAAAGAGCATCGAGGAGTGGGGGATGAGGGAGGAGGAGGAGGGGAGAGGGGGGGAAAGCGCTGCGTTTTGGAGCTGGGGATGCGCAGAGCAGCGTGTTTCGGCTCCCTCGTGGGCACCTCTATGGGTTCCCCGCGGCCGGAAGGGTTGCTCGTTTCTGCAGGCGGTGAATACGGCCTCAGTGTCGGTGGGTGCCCCCTGGGGGGGTTTCCCCAGGTCTGGAGGTTTGCATGGGGGTCCCCTGCGGGCCCCGCTCCGCAGCGGGTCTGGGGGCCCGGACCCGGCCGAACCGTGCCAGGCCCGAGGCAGCGGTAGCAAGGAGGGGAAAAATGGGGAAATGGAGCAAAGAAAAGAAACCTTTCGGTGGAGGGAGCGAGGCTGGGCATCGCGGGAAACAAACAAACAAAAAAAAAAAATAAAGGTTGGAAAAGAAACCCTAGAGGAGGGCAGGAGGAGCGCTCAGTTAGCAGTGGATTGGTAGGCAAACGAAGCGCTTCACCTAAGAAACAACCCAAGTTTTATTATGGCCATTGTTCTGTCCCTCTGTCGAAGTGCTTGCAAAAGACATTTTGGCTCCTGATGCGTTCGCGTTAGTGCTCACCCAATGCTGTCTGGGAGGTTATGTTGGTTTTTTTTTGTTTGTTTGTTTGAAGAGCAATAGCCAACAGACCCGAGAGGAAGCAAATAGTTTGCAAAAGACAGAAGAATTTTAAATATCCACCAAAAAATATAATTAAAAAAAAAATCAAAGCCGGAGGGCAGCAGCAGCCTCCACAGACAGCAATCAGCCTGGCCAGAGCGCGGCCCGGTTCTCGTTGCTCTCCTCTTGGGTGTTTTCAACCCGGTGGAAAGAGGAGGAAAAACCCCAAAAAGGAAAGAGAAGGGTGGCTTCTCGGCTAGTCCCAAACTCCAGGCAGGCGGGGGGAGCCGCGCACGGGTGGTCAGGGGCCGCTGCCCCCACGCGTGGCTCGGCAAAGCCCCGTGGCCCGTGGGTCCGTTGTACCTGTGTCCGCCGCTGCAGGTTGTTGTGCTGGAGAGCAATTGGGCTATTGTTGATATGCTAATGAGGCGATTAGGCTGTTGGTAAAGAGCTGGAAAAGGGAAAAGTTTCGACCATTAGAGGGAGATCTCAGAGCGCGCAGAGGAGCTGTGCACAGCCTCCGCCAGCCGCGCTCCACATACCAGAGGCACCACTTTAGTGAAAGGCAGAGAGAAACAAATCCTCTCTCACGCCAATCCATGAAAATGCTTTGGAAACTGACGGATAATATCAAGTATGAGGAATGTGAGGTAAGAGCTTTCCCAGGCCGGGGCACAGAGACCCGGGCCACTCAGCTGCGAGCGGGACCCCGCAGCATCCATCGATCTCTGAATTTCGTTTAGGAAAACTTCTGCTCCTTCGCCAGGCTTCCTCGCGGTCCTGCAGCTGGAGAGGGGCTGGGGTCCTTCCCCAGGAACTTCGGGGCTTGTGGAAACCCAGCTTTGTCGGCAGTGTGTGAGGGAAGACGAGCAGGACGGAGGATACAGCAGCGGTCTTGTCTCTAGGTAGATCCTCTATAGATAAGGCTCTGTAGGATGCTACGCTCATCCGTGTGGATGGATGGATAGACGGACGGATGGCTGGATGAATGAAAGGGCAAGGAGACAAAGGGAAGAGAGAGAATCGCTCTCGCACGCCAGGTGCCCGAGGCACCCCTATAGATCGACTCGGGACCGACATCTAAAATCCTGTATTTCGCTGGAGCCGCGGCTCGCTCGTTGCGAGCCGCGTGCCTTGCGGGGCCAGCTGCGGAGCCGCAATCCGGGGCTGCGGAGCGGCGCCCACCCCCCCCAGCCAGCCTCCGCCCCGCAGGGCCGCGCTCCCCTGGCTCTGGGCAGGGATTTTAGTTCCTCCTGGGAGCGCAGAGCCCATCTAACGGGGGCTGGGAGCCGTTCAGCACAGCCCTGGGTGCGCGCATGTCTGTGTACGGGTGTGCATCCGTCTCTTGAGAAAGAGGCGAGTGGCTTTTGACCTGCCAGAAAGGAGAAGACGAAGAAGAAGAAGAAGAAGAGCCATGCCCGGGATGGTCTGCCTCGTCCCAAACCAACGAATACCATTGTCCCGCGTTTCGCAAAAGTTGCCTGTGCCGTGCACTCGAACCGCGCAATAAAGGACTGCACTGTGCAAATGAATGTATTTCTTTGGTGCTGAGCCGGGCGGGGAGGCAGCCCCAACCTCGGCGGAGCCTCTGCCGACATCTACGCCAGGGGACCGGGGGGGCATGCTCCCGTCCTCCCCCGCCGCGGCTTTTGCGGTGCTGTAGCGTAGGAAAGGGATGGAGGACTCGCCACACTCTTCGGGGATTAAATTATTTGGTGCTCGGGTCCTGGATCGAGTCGTTGGGATGAAGCTGCTCTCCCGGCGTGGGAGCCAAGCGCTTAGATCCACTCGCTGGCGGAAGCCTGATTTCTAGGAATGAGGTGTCAGGGCTATCTTTTAATTATTATTATTATTTTTTTCTTAAGTGCTTCCCCCCGGCTGGACTTGGGGAGCAAGCCGTACCTCTCCCCCTCTTCCCCCACCCAGGACGAGGGGTTTTTAGGCGTGGGATTTTGTCCTCAGCGCCTTTTGTCGGCCCCGCGCTGAGGGGATGTGGCACGCCGGTGCCCCTGGCTGCGGGTTGCCGCTCCTGGGAAGGGGATGCGGGCTGCGAGGGGGTTTGCGGGGGAAGGGGAAAAAAACCAGGGGGGGAGGGAGCTCCTGCCCTGTGGGGGGCAGGTTCTGAGGAAAGAAAAGGACCTGGGGGAGAGGAGCTGGGCGCAGCCCGGCCGTTCCTGTCCGCCGTTGCGGGGCCGGGCAACGGAAAGTGGAGCAGCTCCCGGCCGAGGGAGTAGCTGGGGAGTTGTGCAGCCAGTCCGACGGGTTGCGCCGGAGCCCCGGCTTGTCTGGGCCGGGAGAAGCTCTCGCCGTGCCTCTTTTCCCGTCTCCCTCTCCCCCCCACCCCCCCGCCCTCCTTCCCTTCCTTCCCCGCCCGCTGTCTTTTCCCCCTCTTCTTTCTTTTCCCGGCTCCTCCGAGAGGGGGGCCGAGGGGAGCCCGGTGAATGCTCCCGGGGCTCCCCAGCCCCCTACCCCGGGCTCGCCTCGGCCTCGAAGAGGAGGAGGAGGAGGAGGAAGAGGAGGACGGCGACGGGGAGGCGGAGGAGGGCTGAGACGGAGCAGGGGAGACACCCAAAAAAAAAAAAAGACCAAAAAACTTTCCCAGCCGCTTTCCGGGACTCACGGAGGCGAGCCGGCTCGGCGGCGCTGGGAGCCCCCCGGCGGGGCGCCGTCGAGGCATGGACGGGGCGGCGGCGGTGGGGGGGGGCGCCCCCCCGGAGCCCACCCCGCGGAAAGGAGGCGGCGGGGGCTCCTCGGAGGGTGACAAGAGCCAAGCAGGGAGCCAGCAGCCGCTCTTCGCCGTGGACTTTGAGGCCGGCTTCGCCCAGCAGCCGCAGCCCGAGGTGCGCCCTCGCCGGCCCGCGGGGGCAGGGGAAGATGGACTGGGAGGAGGGAAGGGAAGGGGAAGGAAGCGAGGGGAAGGGAAGGAAGGGGGGATCCCGCGCCCCCTCCCCTCTCTCTCTCTGCCCGTCCTCCCCCCCTTTTCGCCCCCCCTCACTCCCGCCGCACCCCCTCCCGGCTCCCACCCTCTCCCTCTCTCCGAATCTCTTTCTCTTTCACTTTTGCATGCCTTGCAACCTTTTAAAATGTTGCCCCTTTCCTGTGATTCGTCAGACGCAGCAGCATGTCCCCCCTCTCGCTCTCCCTCTCCCTCTCTCTCCCTTTTTGTCTCTCTCTCTCTCTCTCCCTCTCCCCCATCTCTGATTAGATACACTGATTCTTCATTCAATGGACGTCATTTAGAACAGGCTCTGCCTTGAGTTGCCTTCTCGCTTCACGCTCGATTTCCAGCCATTCTTCCCTTATTAAGTATTCGTGTAATATTAATAGTCATGAATATCTGCTATTAGGAGTCTCCAGGAAGGCAGCAGATCTGTTATTAGGAGCTCAAGTGAACCAGCAGCTAAGTCAAAGGAGGAAAAAAAAGAAAGAGAGGAGGAAAAAAAAAAGGATTAAGAAACAAACACACACGCTAAAAAGCGGGGAAAAAAAAAGAAAAAAAGGGCGAAAAAACAAAACAAAACAAAAATAAAAGCACCCAACTTTGACTCCTCACACCACGCCAGGATAGAGAGAGAGCTCGCCTTTGCAAGAGCCGATGAAGGGCAGCCGAGATCGGTGCAAGTTCTGATGGATTATCGTGGCGCACCCGCGGAGCAGCCCAGGCGCCCCGGTCCCCCCCGCGCTTAGCGCCGGGCTCCGGCCGCGCTCCCTCCGCGCCCGCGCAGGCTCCGCCGGGGGCTGTGCGCGCAGCTCTGGTCATTTTGCTCTGCTTCTTTGTTGCTGTTGTTATTATCGTTATTTTTTTCTGCCCTGCCTCGTAACCCCCGACTCTTCGCAGATGTTAGTGCACAGTTTTTCGGCTATGGTGAGTGGCTTCGCGGCTCTCTCGGAGGGGGATCGGGCGCTGGGTGTTGCTATTGTTGGCGGCGGTGGCGGTGGCAGCCGGGCTTTCGCATCCAGCTTGCCGGAGAGGGCTCTATTTCCTTCCTGCATTTTTATTAAATCGGTGCTTTACCTTCCCTTCTCTTTTTTTTTTCCTCGCTTTTTTTTCTGTGTTTTTCTTTTCTTCGTTTCTTTTTTTTTCTTTTCCCCCTACTGTTTTTATTTTATTTTATTTTATTTTATTTTATTTTATTTTATTTTATTTTATTTTATTTTATTTTATTTTATTTTATTTTATTTTATTTTATTTTATTATTTTTTGGTTTGCGAACGGCAAAAGGCTTTGCTTGGACCCCGCCGCTTAGAGTTCTCCCCCTTGCCACCTGCAAACGGGATATTTCCAGCTTTCCCGTTTCCTTTTTGCGGGCCCGTGGCTCTTTCCCTCCGACCCCCCCTTCCTCCTCCTCCTCCTCCTCCTCTTCTTCCTCCTCCTTCTCCTCCTCCGCGGAGGCCATGCCTTTTTCCCCGGACATACCTGCGGGCTCTTTTGCCCGGCCTCAGGAGCCTCCAGAGCCGGGGACCCCGCGTCCCACCGCCGACCCCCACTTCCGTCGGGCAAACGGGGGGCTCGGCGCGGCTTTGCCCCCGGGTGGGCTGCGGGGGGGTCCCGCGGCCGTGCCTTCGCCCCGACACGTTTGCCGAAGTTGCAAGGGGAACGGGTGGGTGGTCAGAGCCCATTTCGGCGTCTTCTGGTAACAAGATGGCAGTGGTCTTTGATTTCCCACGTTTTTCTTGGGATGCGTTAGCGGCAATCTTGGCGGCTGACTCCGTCTTAATTTTGTTCAGGGCCGGCGGGAGCGTTTTTTGGGTGGCAGGAGCGTTATTATTATTATTATTTTCCTACGGCCCGCTTAGAAATGATTCTTTTTATTTGCGGCAAATACCTGCTCCCGCAACGTCCGGGCGCGATCGGTCGGGAATCCGTGCTGTGCCGCCGCAACGTTTCGTGAATTGTTGTGAGCAGTCCTGGTATGAGTAGTGCTATCGCCGCTGCCATAGTCGTCGTTATTGTTATTATTTGAGAAGCGAGAGCGCCTCAGGATTTTGTTGGAAGGGCGGTGGGGGGGGGGGGGCAGAGAAATCCCCAGCTCTGTCTCCGAGCGGGCGGATCGCCTGGCGGGCGAAATTTGGAAGCCGCTTTTGACGAGAAACAGTTTGATTTTATCTTTTGTTTTTCTTTTCTCCCCCCCTCCTTCTCCTCCCCGTGTCCTCCCCCCTCCCCCCACCCCATTTTGACACCCCCACACCCTAGGAGCGCCACGACAGCACCAGCAACGGGACGGCCCGGCTGCCCCAGCTGGGGACCGTGGGTCAGTCCCCCTACACCAGCGCCCCGCCGCTCTCCCACACCCCCAACGCCGACTTCCAGCCTCCCTACTTCCCCCCCCCTTACCAGCCCATCTACCCCCAGTCTCAGGACCCCTACTCCCACGTGAATGACCCCTACAGCCTCAACCCCCTCCACGCCCAGCCGCAGCCCCAGCACCCAGGATGGCCGGGACAGAGGCAGAGCCAGGAGACGGGGCTCCTGCACACGCACCGGGGGCTCCCCCACCAGCTTTCGGGCTTGGACCCCCGCAGGGACTACCGGCGGCACGACGACCTGCTGCACGCCCCGCACGGGCTGGGCTCGGGGCTGGCCGACTTGCCCCTACACTCCATCCCTCACGCCATCGAGGACGTGCCGGTAAGTCCCGCTGTTCGGGCCCTTGCATCCTTCCAGCACCACTCCCTGCATCCCTCTGCCCTCGGGGGGCAGAGGGGAGGGGAAGGGGATCTCTCCCCACTAAGCAAAAAGGGGAGGGGGGCAATGAGACCCCGAGCCCCCCACCCAGAACAATGGGTTCTTGAGTTTCGTCCATGTATGATGCCTCCCTGTTAGTGTGCCCGCTAAAATATAAATAAATCAAATTACTGTCATTGTTAACAATATCTTTCCTTCTCAATGACAATAAGCTGTTACGATTGGAAGAATGTATAATATCACCACAGGGCCGTGCATTTGGGGATTTCTCGCTGCCTTGGGAAAAACATTAGTCTGAAATGCGAGATCTCATTAAATGTCCTCCCAGGGAAACGTAAAGGGAAAGAGGCGAAAGAAGAAGGAAAAAAAAATTAAAAGTGGGTGAAAGTGGTCCGAGAAGGAAAAAAACGTTCCCCGTGATTACAGAATTGGCATACAGGATAATGACATCTAAAGTTGTAAGAGGATATGGGCAGATCCTCTTCTCCAAAGGAATTAATTGACAAATCAGAGGAGAGGTATATTAAAATGCTGCCTTATTCTTTTAGCAGTAGTGCAGAGGGATGACCTCATAAATCATTAGCTATAGGTTATCAAATTCTAGCCAGATCTGCTACACCCTATATTACATTAAATGTTTGGACCCTATCGGGTGGTGCGTTATTTGGGGGATCTAATTTTGTTATCAATAAATACAGATTTAAAAATGATTCCTAATTAAGCATGACATTAGCACGAGGGCTGTTTACAAAGCGAGCTGTACTATTGTTCAGTTAGGAAAGTGGCCTTATGAAATGTGATAGGAATGACTGCTTGTGATCAAAGTTCATCTTTCTGGGTTTCTCCCTGAAAATAGAATTAGAACATGCCAATAAATTTATTAAAGCCCACAGAGCTCGTGCTAAGGGGCTGAAGCTGCTTTACTTTGCAACGAGGAAAGAGGAGGAGGGAATTGTGGTATCTGGATGTGATTTTTGCTGAAATGCCATCCCAAATTACAAGATCAAATATTACAACAATATATTCGCTGACAGTTTAATGAGTACAGTTTCATGTTGCAAGGATAATGTTCAGATGAATATACCTATTTTGGGGGGTCATTTTGAAATCTTTTGTAAATTATATTCGGGGAAAATAGTGAATTTATTACAGCCCTCATCTGGCTAAATTAGCCACAGAAAATTGCTGGTTATGTTTAGCAGTTGTGCAATAAACGCATACGTTTCCCAAAGTGGAGGATTTAGTAAGCAATTCGGATCCGTTAAAAACAGGTCGATTCTTTTAACCTGATATAAAATAACACGGAGGCAATAGTAAGAATAAACTGATTTGTTGACTGCGAGCCCCTGATTGCTGTAGGAATGTGACCTAAAATGTTCTCTTGAATTCCCCCTCACTGTGATTGTGCTTCATAGCAGTGGGCTGGCTTGGGAAGCCTCTTGTGCAGATATTTTAAGTACAAATCATTTTATTTGCCTTTGTAAGATCTATTAATTAATAGCATTGCTATAGTTTGTGAAAACCAAATGCCATCTGGTTTAAATCCTTAAACAAGCCCAGCCATTTTTATTTTCCTCTCTGTAAAACTGAATCAGCAGGATGCATGAAGGAAGGCATAAAAATAAGAGAATGTATCTTTTGAGAACGTTTATCTAGTTATGAAACAACAAAAAAATCCTTTGCAGAAATTTGGGTCGTGGAAAGTGTGATTTTTTGAAATTTTCTGTTGCTGCAACAGTTAACCTTTAATAAAAGGGACCGCTAAATATTTAAGAAAATCAAGTAGATGGTTAAAAATTATTTAATCATAAATATCTCTGTGGGATTTTAAACTTAACAGTCCTCCCTGTATGGAATATGTGTAGAAATAACACAAATAAAAGTATTATGCCACACTACATTTACTTTATGGGTTTAGGGTGCATGCATAAAGGGATCATATTTCCCCATATAGTTAAAACACAAGAACTGCAGCAGTAGTCATTTCTGAACATTTCTCAATTTAATTATACTTAAATCCAGAAGCACTTTAGGCAAGTTACAAATGAGAGCATTGAGTATAATAAAACCTGTAATAAAGCAACTTAGTACCATCCACCCGGAATCATTGAGATCAGGCACAATTAACAGGAGCATAAATCCAAGACAGAATGGAAAATGTTAGAATCAGTATTATTGTTGGACAAAGACTAGAGAAGGAGTAATAGTTTTTTAAATGGTAATGCCTGTGTTTTGTAACGATTGCGAAATCTTCTATCTCAGCACCACTGGTGTTAATTTGTAAACACAGCCAGACATTATATCGCCTGTCAGTTTTTTTGAATTAGAAAACATGATTTCATTTGACTTTCTAATCACGTTGCGGCGCGGGCGCGCAAAACCCCATCTGCAGCCTCCAGTGCGCAAAAGTGCGAGCGGACAATAGTGGGGACCCCGGGGGTGCAGGGGCTCGGCCCGGCCTGGCTCGGCTCGGATCGCCCCGTCGGTGCGGTGCGGGCGCTTCTTTGTGCTCCCCTGCGGCGGGGAGAGGCCGGGCCGGGGAGGCAGAAAGGGAGGCTGGAGGCCGTCCGGGCGTCGGGCTAGGCAGGGCGAGTCCCGAGGGTGTGGGGTGGATCTTTGTTCTTTTTTTGTTGTTGTTATCATTATTAATTTTTCTCGTTTTTCGTGGAGAAGAGTGGGGAGGGAGGCAGGGTTCCTCCGTGCGAAGGAAGCGCCCCCGAACCCCGTCTCCTCCCCGACCCCCCGTTATCGCTTTCCCTCTGCCCGGTGCCCTTCGGGGCTCTCCTCCCATGCCCCGCTGCCTTTCGCCAGCGCCGCGCACTGACAGCCCGCCTCTCTCCCTTTCGTTGCAGCACGTAGAAGACCCCGGTATTAACATCCCGGATCAAACTGTAATTAAGAAAGGTGAGCCGCTTCCTCGCGCGTGGTGGCAGAGCCTGGGCGCCGCTGGCCGGGGGCTCGGAGGCAGAGCAGGGCAGCCGGGCTCAGCCCTGCCCTGGAAATGTCCAACAAAGCCGAGCCGGTGCTCTGGTGCCTCGGCAAGCGGCTCCCTTCCCAGCTCTGCGCAGAGCATCGATGTTTAATGGTTGTTGGCAAACTGGGCTCTGGAGAACAATCTCTTCCTTCCCCTTCGTGTTTTCGTGGTTAAAGTGCAACGGACACTAGCTGGGCTGCTGGAGAGCAAGGGGCTAGATGCTGGGAACTCAGTTGTGCTTAGCTTTGTGCTCTTTGCTTCGCTTGAGATTGAAATTGCTGGGAAGCTGGGATTGCTGGGAGGCTGAAACTGCTGGGAGGCCGGTTCCGGAGCGGTGTGTGCGGGGCACTGTCGGCGTGTCTCCGCTCGGACGTGCGCTCCCACCGCGCTCCGGATGAGCAGAGGGACGGGAAGGCGGCACAGGTCGCTCTGCTCTCGGTGTGAAGGTGCAAAGCCACCCGGGGGTGCTGTGCCAAGCAAGGTGCCGGCTCACGCCACACTCCCCCCGAGCTCAGCCGCCGCGCTTAAAGTTTCGTCCCCTTCCCCTGCCCACGAAGCCTTTGTCACGTCAAATTAGACGTGCAAGGGATAAATCTTAAGAGATGCTCTTTCCGAGCTGACATGATAATTGGCTCTTTTATTAGTAATCTCAAGAGTTCGTTTAACTCCTGGCGTATCTATTAGCCCTCCCAGAGCTATTAATGTCACAAGCCATCTATCCAAAACGGTGGGGGCCCCTTCGGGCCGGGGCTGGGGGGCACGGGCGAGGACGGAGCCTAAAGGCTCCCGCTGGGCCCCGGGAGAGGGAAAAGGGGCCCGGGTGGCCGCGGCCCCCCGGGAATCGCCTCCCTCGGCGTCCAGCGCTGGACTCCCCGTTTTTTTTCCCTCGCTTGATGGCGTTGTTCTGGTGGAGGGCAGCCGCTCCGCTCTCCCCCTGCGGACGAAGGGGTGCCTGCCCTCGCCTCACCCCCCCAGTCCCCACCCCCTAGTCCGGCGGCCGCCTCTCCTCCTCCTCCTGCCCTATCTCCCCGCCCGCTCCTCACCCTCACTGCCCTGCTCCTCCCTCCCTGCAGGCCCCGTGTCCCTCTCCAAGTCTAACAACAACGCCGTCTCCTCCATCCCCATCAACAAGGACGCGCTCTTCGGCGGGGTGGTCAACCCCAACGAGGTCTTCTGCTCGGTGCCGGGCCGCCTCTCGCTGCTCAGCTCCACCTCCAAGTACAAGGTCACGGTGGCGGAAGTGCAGCGACGCCTCTCGCCGCCCGAGTGCCTCAACGCCTCCCTGCTGGGCGGAGTGCTGCGGAGGTGAGGGGCGGCGGACTCCGTGTGTGTGTGTGTGTGTGTGTGTGTGTGAGGCGGGGGGACGCGCCCCGCGCCGCACTCACAGGCGGCCCAGCTGCTCGCCGACCGTTACCGCCCTAACGGGCGCCCGCGAGCTGAGAAGGGGGGGAAGGTGGTGGTGGTGGGGGGGGCTCAGCGAGCACCCCCCCCTGCCGCCAGGGGTCGGGGCAGAGCCGGCAGAAGGGGGGGGGGCGCTCTAGCCATGACAACGCGGCCTGGCGTGGGTGACCTTCCGTCATGTCATGTAGCCCAATAGCAGTGGCACCCCCAAACCCCTGGGCAGTGGAGACCGCCCCCCCGACGAAACGTAGTCCAGACAATTAAAGAGTGTTTGGGCAGGGAATAAGATCCAGGGGATAAAACACAGGCGATAAACTCCTGGGTTAATTGACCAAAGTGGTCTGTCTCCTGTCCCCATCTCTGTTGGGAAGCTCATCTGTGGGGAGATGAACCCCTGTGCGTTCATCTCCCTGTTCATGTGTGGTGGTGTGGGCTCCTGACCTTCCCAGTTAGCGAAATATGTAATGGCCCTCGTCAGAGAGCAGGCAGCCCCTTTAGGGACATGGCGGGTGAGGGTGCGAAGAGGGTTGTCACCTCACTGTGCAGCTCCCATCCATGCATTAGGCTCAGCTTTCAGCCCTTTCTCCCCAAAAACCTCCCCTCAACATCCCTTCAAATAGCAACCCCCCCCCCCCACAAACCTCAACGCCCCTTCTGTAGGAGCATGGTGTCCTGGTGCAAATCCCGGCCCTCTCTTCTAACCATCCTTCTGTTGTGGTGCAGGGCAAAGTCCAAAAATGGAGGGCGATCTCTCAGAGAGAAACTGGACAAAATAGGGCTAAACCTGCCGGCCGGGAGACGCAAAGCTGCTAACGTCACCTTGCTCACTTCGCTGGTGGAGGGTAAGTGACTCCACGGGCTGTGAGAGTTGGTGGGGTAAACCTTGCCCATTGGTTTTCCCCAGCAGGACAAGGCTTAAGTTTTTTTTTTTTTTCCTGAGTCAGTGCTGAGGCATTGTTGTGTTTGGTCAGATAAAAATGTACATCTCTGCCTTTTGTTTTAATCTGAAACGGGCTTGCATGAGTCCTGCAGACTCAGCAGCATGTCCCACCGTTGGTTAATTTGCTTTGGACTAGATCTTTTCAGGGTCCTGTCCCACTCCCGTAGTCAGGCCAGTAATCCCTCCCCAGTGTAAACTGGTTTTGTTGGCGGCAGCAAGTGGGGGCTGAGGGCTTGGTCCCGGCAGTGCTGGATTGGAAGTTACAGGGAGCAGAGTCGCTGCCGTCCTTCTTCCACCAGTGGACAACTAGGCGATCTTAAATGTCAAAAGCTGCAGCCACATTAGGATTTGCCTCCCTCATGTCCCCAGCAACATAACAGTAAATCATTTGAGTTTTCTGACATCTGCATTTGAGAAATGCGTGACCATTACTTCCTGAATTAATTTGGGAATCCTTGACCTAAGCTATGAATTAATGGTGTCCTGAAAGCCTCAAAGTTGCACTCCCCCACTTCCCTTTTGGTTCTCATTTTCAGAACATATGTTCCCTTCATTATATCAGTCTCCTCTACTTTGCTCTGGCCAGAAAACTTGCAGCTTACTTTTAACACCTTCGGATGCCCTATGCTTTCAGAACTCAGAGGTGGGAAGCTCAAGACTTTGCAATCATTTAGTTTTGAAACAGTTGCTTTTCCACCCTGGCTGGCACAAAGTAAACCCACGACCAGAAAATAACGTCCTCCTCCTTTCTCCTTACTTGTGGGTTTCGCAACGTTTTGGACCGCTTCAGCCTGCAGAGTGCTTTTAACCTCAGCCCGGGCTGTGCAGGTTAGCTTAAGTTTGGTTGTGTAGGAGGGAATTTGTAGCTTTGTTTTGTTGTCACTTTGCGTTCTGCTAGAGATGTTTCATGTTCAAAGAGATGGGGAAAGAAGTGCTGTGCCATGTCAGACTTCAATTTTTTTTAAAAAGCATTCAGATTAGTGGCTGCAGTATATTTATACTGCGTGAAAATTACTGTGTCTTCGTGTTTTTGAAAAGGCTTTGCAATTGCATCAACACACCATAGTAAAAAAAATCATGAGGGGAGAACTTGTAAAAAGTCTAGATTTGGTAGACGCTTAACATTATTCACAAATAATGAATATGGAAGACGTTTTATGGTAATCTATTGTTCTGCTTGGCTTTGGCATACAATGGCTCTAAAAGAATGATTATTTGTTTTTAATAAAAATAAAAAGCAAAACAGAGGCCTGATCTCCAGTTAGCTTAGCGGTGGTGGCTAATTTTGGGGGGATGATAGTATAAACATTGCTTGGGTTTTGAGTCCTGTAGCAATGAGGCAGTTTCTAGAGTACTGTTATTGTTTATGATCTGCTCCATTTTATGGAAACAAGCTCACTGGACTGAGGCTTTGAAGCTCTAATTGGCGCATGCGTTCTTCCGGAGCTAGAGCTAATGGCAGGAAGCCCTGCAGTAAAAACCAACTGGTTCAGGAAATTAAAACCAAAGATTTGAAAATCAACAAAACAGACAGACTCGGTGGAATGACCCTAAAATTCTCATGGTTAATCGTTTTGGGGGTGAACGTATAATTATATGCGATCAAGTTAAATTTTAAACACTTAGCTGTTTAATGCATTTTATTTGAAAGAGCTCTAGGAGTAATTATGATCAATATTAATCACTGATGCATTGCAAAAGAATACAGAGACATGGCTGAGGCAAACAAATATTTCTGGAGTAAATAGCTTTGAATGAAATATGTATGAATGGCTGTTGTATACATGTGTATGTGTAAATGTAAGTGCACATTCTAGGTGCATGGAGCCGGTCTGTATAAAATCTGTTAGTCAATGGAAACTTAAAAAAAAAAAAAAATCGAGTGTGAGATTTCACTTGTAATGGCCGTCATGAAAATACACATTTGCATTGCCCTAAACTGAAGCAAAGACAACTCTTACACGGAAAGATGTGATTAGTATTTCTTACCGTACCTTTTTGTAAAGAAACAAGTCCAAGTCTTTTAGAAGAAGAACCCGAGTAGAAGGTAGTGCTTTCTTTCCTAATGGATTTTTGCCTCTGTGCCATGTGTACTGATGAGCTGTGTGTTTTCCTCCCGCATCTCTCCTTTGCAGGAGAAGCAGTGCATCTAGCTAGAGATTTTGGGTATGTTTGTGAGACAGAATTTCCTGCCAAAGCAGTAGCTGAATTTCTCAACCGACAACATTCCGATCCAAACGAGCAAGTCACAAGAAAAAACATGCTTCTAGCTACAAAGTAAGACATTTACCTTTCTGGCATGTTGCTTAGTTGTGAGGGGAGGGCGAGAGACCGGGTTTGGGGCCTTTGTGTGCAAGTGTTTGCCACGCAGTCAGTGGCTAATGGTTTTGCAAATTGTGAGGGGGTGTATGTGCCCTCACGCTCTAGGAGTGCTGCATAACCCAGCTTGGTCTCCATCAAGTTGGTTTGTGAGGATTGCCTTGAAAGTGAGTTGTGAAAATTGTGGGTGGATGTTTAGTTATAGAAAAGGCAATAACTATTCAAAGAAAAACATTTTCCAGGTCTTTTCAGTTAGCTTATCACTTTAGGTGGAAGGGGAAGGTTTCCCATTGACAGTAAAATAAAACTGGCGCATTAAACTGATTTCAGTTCATTAAAATCTGCAATGGTTCTTTCTTCCCTAAGAGCTCTGTTACTTAGTGAATATAGGGATATTAAAAATATATTTTAAATGCCAATCTGTATGCAGTCAAAATGCTAGTGGAGTTTATCATTGGTGGGGCTGACTAGACTTCCAGGTGGCGTGTGAAGAAAATGATTGTTTTGATATGTTTGCTGGAAATTAAAAGGGCTGTTTAGTAGCCCTTAATTACCAATGGAGGTGTCACCAAAGGGCACAGTGCCAGAGGGCGCAGGCAGAAGATGGGAGCCAGTTTATGGCTGGAAGACATTAACGTGGGTTTTAGAACACAGACTATTTCAACACGCCTCTAAGCTCTTGCTGTAAGGTGTGTTATTTCCCCAGCCGTTTGTGTAGCGAGCGGGTGATACAGCCTCATTTCTGCACCGTGCCCTCGTATCCTCCCTTCCTGCCTCCCTGGAAGGAAATTTCCAGACCCCAGTTAGCGTCAGCCTTCCCCTCTGTGGGAAGGTGCCTTTGGATTTCGAGATATAGAGGTACATATATAAGTGCTTCAGAATACCCTAATTTAAAGCCTCCGTTCCCCTCTCTGCCCTCACTCTTTCTTCCTGACGCGTGGGCGTGTTTTAGACTCGTGCAGGAGGAGGCCCAAGGCTCTCTCCAGTTCCAAAACACAAATAAATCCCTGAAAACCTTTCTTTGGATATTGCTCCCCATCTCTTCCATTCCCCTTCACTGGAGAACTTTAAACCATGTTACAGTTCTGTTCCAAAACCCAGCTGGAAAGGGATGTGTGTTTGCAGGAAGGGGTGCGATGTGGGGATTGCTGGGGTGGGCAAAAGATGCTCACATATGCGTGCTGCCTGTTGTTTGCCTGTGCATTGGCTGGGGCGTGAGGCGTGTGCGCAATTGTGCGTGTATGTGAGGTGAGGGGAAGAGGTTTGTGCGTGCCTGCCAAGAGTGAGAATCGGGGGAAAGGTTGTGCAGAAGGAGGGGTGGAGAACGTGTGTGCATGTGTGCACTCGGGGGCAGCAGCCCCCTTGATCCAGAGCCTTGTGTAATCTAGCAGGGAGTGCACATGGACTTTGCTGCTGACAGCGATGGTTCATTTCCCTCCCTCTCTCTTCCCCTCCCTCCTGCCCTCCCTCCCTCTCTCTGTCTCTCTGCTCCATTTGTGCTACAGACAGATCTGTAAAGAGTTCACCGACCTGCTGGCTCAGGACCGATCTCCCCTGGGGAACTCGCGGCCCAACCCCATTTTGGAGCCGGGGATCCAGAGCTGCCTGACCCACTTCAACCTCATCTCGCATGGCTTCGGCAGCCCGGCGGTGTGCGCTGCCGTCACCGCCCTGCAGAACTATCTCACCGAGGCGCTCAAGGCCATGGACAAAATGTACCTCAGCAACAATCCCAACAGCCACACAGACAACAACACCAAAAGCGGCGACAAAGAGGAGAAGCACCGAAAGTGAGGATCCCCCTCACACTGCTCTCCCTTCCCCCCTTACAGCCAGCCCATCAGTCCATTCATCTCCCTCCTCCCTCTTCCCTGCACCCAGCACCCCAGGCTACAGCAACAGAATGAGTGTCCTTCTGCCAACCCTGTTCTCTGACTCTGCAGGACTGCTCTGCCCTCTCCCCGCACCCTTTCCCAGCATCCACATTTCCATTTTTTCCCTTTTCGTCGCTCGCCCCTCCTCTCCCCTGCTGCTACCATCGTTTTACTACCCCAGTTTGGAGCGTAAGAGAACAGAGCAGGGGGACGGAGCCAGCAAAGAGAAAAAGTTCTGTCTTGAGTTTGTGAACTTTTTTTTTTTAATAAAACAAAAGGAGGAAAACAAAAACAAAACAAAAAAGGACCTTTTTTTTTCTAAAAATATATTAAAAATAATTAAAAAAATAAATAATACTTAAAAAAAAAAAATTCTATGAGCTTCACCGGACTGAATCATCACCTTCCCTTACATAAACTTCAGTTAAGATTGTAGCCATATTAAGAAAAAATCAAAAAAAGCAGCAAGCAGCAACGGCAAACAAACAAACAAAAGACAAAAAGGACTGATGACATTTTATCAGTATTGTGAATAAACTTGAACACAAAACACAAGCAGTTCCATGTCATATCTTCAGTTATAGAACTTTTTCCTGTCAAAGGTAAAGCGACCAACTTGAACTTTCTATTGCAACACGATTCACGGTTATTATATAAGGGAATCAGTGTTCATGTATGTATATATTTATTTATGTGTAATTTAATGGGAATTGTAAATATGGTGAGTCTGTTTTAAGCCTTTTTTTATTTATCTGGTGATCTCGTTTACCTCTTGTTTAGTGGGTTTTAAATCTTCCCCTCTTAGTTCATCATGTGGTTCATGGTACTTATTTAGATATCAGAGGTTTTTTGGGGGTTTTTCTCTGGGATACATCATTTTTAGCCCTGTTGTAGCATGTTAAAGGCGACAATGAAGCAGCTGAACAAATAAAAAAACATGAATTTTTATATATAATTAGTATGACATTTAGTTTCTCATTGCAGAAAAAATTAAGTGATGTTGGACCCTGGCAAGATTTTTAAACATGTTAGTGGTTTTACAACATTTATGTGTTGTGGGAAATGAAAGAAGTTATTTTTATCCACTGTCCCTTTCCCGAAAGCACCATCAGAGCAATAAATTAATATTGTCTTTTAAAACAAGATTTAGCTTTTCTTTCCTTTTTTTTTCCTTCCTCCCTTTTGTTTTTCTTTTTCTCCTTTTTTTTTCTTTTTTTTTTCTTCCTAAGAACTTAAAACATTTGGGACCACCTGGTATCCTGTAACTCCACTGGCCATATTGGAAGCAGTTATAGTTGTATTGTATTGAGTTGTGCCGGCAGTAGTTTCCATGCCTGTCAATGTATCATAGTCCTTTGTTGCCCAGATAAATAAATATTTGATACGCTTTATGTCGATTTTTTTATTCAGTGGCTGTCTTTACCCAGGCGTATTTTTGTTCTTGGCAGTATTTTTTATTCAGTATGGTTACAGTAATTGAGTTTAACTCTCCCTTGACAATTGCTCCTTGCAATAAGCAGCTGAACCCATTGTTTCCCTCAAGTATAATAAAAACTTACTTTCAACTTGGAGTTCAGAGCAGGGTATCATTTAGATATTCCACTGAGTCTGTGTTCAGACAAATGACACAATAAAGCACAATGTATTCTTTTGGATAAAAAATTGTCTGTACTACTAACAAAATGACACACTATCTTTTCTTTAACCAAAACATAATTTTATTTAAAAAATAAAGTTTTATTTTATTTATGTTGACCTCTAGGTTTTTATTTATGTTTCTATATAGCATACAGAATTATAAGCCTATAAGATTTTGTACATGTAGTTGTCCTAAAGGAGAGCGGAGATATACAAAAATCTATCTCAAGAAGGACATTTTAAAAAGAATCATTGCTAAGCAAATACTGGAAGTTAGGTGCTCTGAGGAAAAGAAAACAAAAACCAAAAAACTGGTGAATCAGAACTGAGTGCTCCCTCCCCCTCAAGAAAATGAAAAGCTCCATAGTCGATGCCAACAACATCATCTCATGGTTGTGAACTTTACTGAAATCTTGCAGGAGACAGATTATTTCTGATTGATGGTTCATGTTTTAGTGGAAGGCTCAGATTGACATTTTGAGATGTCTGTGTTAGGTTGTAAGGAACTGCAGTTTTTATCTTAAGTTTCTTCTTGTGGAGACCAGTTGTAAAATAGGGAAGTTTGCTTAAAAAAAAAAAAAATGGAGTGTACATCTTGTAAGGCTGTAAAAACGTGAGAATTCAGACTTTGAATCTATTTTCTTTGGCCCAAGGGGTAGGTGAAATCTGGATTATATTATATCACAGGAAAAGGGGCTAATGCAGTTGAGATTGTAAAGGCATTTTAAAAAGATGGTCTCCTTTAAGTGGCGATGATATTTTGGTGGTGGTGGCTGATTTTTCTCGTCTTTCTTGACTCTGCTTCTCCCTCTCTCTTTCTCTCTCTCTCTCTTTCTTTTTGCTCAGACAGAAATTGAGGAGGTTAAGAGGGAGATGTTTACAATAAAGCTGCAAAGAGAATTAACATTTGCTCATATATTTTGACGTTTGGTAGGGCTGGTGAAGCAAAGCATTAGATAAAGCCCAAGATGTTTCATTTTGCTTTGGTAATCTACTTATGGAAGGCAGTGTAAAATCAATCTTGCCAAGCAGAAAGAGAGTTGGTGGAGTCTAAATTCTATTTCTGAGAGCCAGCCAGTTTATAAAAATGGTGAATATTTTTTTCTTATAAATTGAAAGTGGATCTTTTGAATGCAAAGCTGCAATTGTTTTAAAAACAGTTATTTATTATTTCCAAGAGAGACTGGTTAACTGTAAAGTAGATGTAACAAAATAATGAGGTGAATGAACCCTAACTGTACATATTCTTGACATAAATGAAATGCACACTGTTGTAGCAGGTGAAGTGAAGCATTGTCTATCAGGGCTGTTTTTCTTGGCTGCATCTCAGATTGTGTGTGGGATCCTAACCTCAGGCACAATAGCATTCATAAACAGCAATACATTGCTGCTCTTTCTACACCAACACATGAATACTCATTTTTAAACGAAAACAATCTTATTAAATACCATTCATTCATATCTGGATTTACAGATGCTTGTTACTTTTTGAAACCTGTACCAAATATAATTGTTTTATACTGGGCAATGTATAAAGCAGTCTTATGCTAGAACATTATAAGGTCATAATAAATAATGTTTTAAAGATATAATTAGCTACTTTACGCTAGGAGAGTGCATTTTAAGTGTCCTTCTGCTGCATTAGCAAGCCACCAGAAAACAGAAATGAAATAACCTTGCGTAATTTCTTTATTATTATATTATTATTTCTAAGGAAGGATTTTGCAGGCGATAATGGAAATCAGACCAGCTTCAGGTTCAGCCTCTTCCTCTGTGCCCAAAGTGCAGTTACTAAAACGTACTAATTACTTTAGTGTTCTTTGGATGCTTTTTTAACATTGTGATAAACCTGCAGCAATACAATTCTAGGTCATGCTTTTTATACACTAACAAAGATCTGGTGTTATTTTCTTTCCCAGATAGGCTGAAATTCGGGTGAGTGGCTGCATGTTAGACCGTTGCTGCCACACAATGCTAATTTCTGCATGTGAACCAAAACACAGCTCAGCGGTCTTGCACTGTGGATAAGGACAGCCCTTCTCTTTGTACCGTAATTTACCCCACCCTCTAAAAATCGAATATTAGTATAATTTGAGATTTAACTGGTGGAACAGCCATCAGGACAGCAATGCCCCGCAGCTGAAATAATATTTAAAATAGAAGGGATTTGACATTTGAGAAGTCAGTGGCTTGAAATACCCAGTTGTACTTAGCTAATTCAGTCCTTAACCTCTGGTTTCAAATAAATCAATTACAGTCGATTCCACTTCAGTTCAGAAGTGCATGAGGTTTTTAGTTAATTGAATACATTTTATTCACTTGCTAGGAGTATTCATTTATCCAAACCCTTACATTTGAGGGTGATTTCTTTATTGTCCACGATAAATTTGACTGTGTAATCAGATCAACTCCTTGTTTGTTTACTCATGTCCTGCCTTGCATTGAAATTCCAGAGTGTGCTTCCCTTTCCCTTGTCAGTACGTACGTGTCTGAGCCCAAACTGGATTCCCAGAGCACCAGCCCTCGCCTTCAAAAAGCGTAGCTAAAATAATAAACATCGCTCTGACAAGGAGCGGCACGAAGCCCATCCCAGCTAGAGAGGGCGGCATGATTTAAGCAGCTCCACAGCCGAACAGAAAAGGTTAGGAGTGTACAAAATAAATCGTGCATCTGGTTCTATCCCGTGCATCTTCCCTGAATGGAACAGCTATGTCGTTGCTCCCTGCCCTGCAAGTGCCAGGAGCTGTTAACTCTTGGAGAGTGTTTGGAGCCCGCTCAGCCTCTGCAGGAGACGATTTTGTTGAGTGCAGGGCGGTGAGGTTGTGCCACTGATCCATTCCAAACAGATAGGGATATACACAGTCCTTTGGATGTGGTGTTTTCAGAACCCTGCTGGTGTTGGTTTGCTGTTTTGGAAAGGAAAGGGGTTAATTAGCATCATTATCAATCACTAATGCTTGTCTAACGTGTCCAAAAAATAATCAAGTTAGAGGACTGCATGAAGCTAACATCTGCTTCATTCCAGCTAAAGATTTTTCCCTATATCGTTCAATTATTGGAAGTCCACACCAGTTTCAGGCTTTGTCAGGGCCATAAAACAGGGTCAGATCGTTAGAAATCTAGAATGGAGGGGAAAGTGCAATATAAATAACAAATGGCTTCATTATTTGAGTTACAGGTGCATGAATGGCCGTGAAAATGAGCAGGGATTACTAGAATGTGTTCCTTCTTTTTATCTCCAGGATGGAGAAAAAAAGAAATCAGCCAAGCCTGGTTCTTAAATCATTTGTCCTCTCTAATGCAATATTTAGTTGAGCAACCTCAAACTCCCCCAAAATAAGTAATTTAAAGCAATTGGAAGCAGAGGAAAAGTAAAACTCTTTCATGGCTATTTACTACTGGAGCCTTACTGGTTTCAGTATAGCAGAATGGCCTTGTTTCTCTTTTTCTAGCTGAAGTTGCTAGACTTCCTTGGGTGGCTGATGTTTTGGGCAGGGCAAATAAAAATATAGCTTATGACAAAGGGAAAGATTTGTGTCGTTGAGCTGTTACTCCTCTGTTCCGGTGCCTGGTGCTGTATGCAAGCAGGTGACAGATCTGTGGGCTTTCATTCCCTCTTATACTCTCTGCAGTCACATGTCCGTGAGGTCGTGTTCGGCTTGAGTGGCCCAAATTAGAGGGTCAACGTTTCTCCTCTCTCTGATGAAGTGGTTGGGGCACCTTCACTGAGTGAACACAATGTGGAATTCAGGCTGTTTCTACCTGGAGAGCTTTTTCATAGGGTAGGAGGGACCCAATGGTTTCCAGCCTTGCTTTTCCTTCTGTTTCTTTTGCAAGGCAGGCACTGGCACCCAAAGATCACCACAAGCTCTGCAATTATTAGTCTGCTCATAGTCACTCATTTGCACAGACACCTTCAGACCAGGTGGAGGAAAGCATGTCCCAGGTGCAGAAGGAATTGTCTTGTTTTCAGAGCAGGGAGGTGAAGGACTGCCGGCTGTGAAATGAGTGTCGTTGCTCAAGTGAGATATGCACACACCCCAGTCCTAGTTTCCATGGGACATTACAGGAGCTATGTGAAGACCTTTCCTGTCCAGAGGTACTCTTGAGCCGTGCTGCTCTTGTTGCCTGTGGTGTGGTTAATTCCCTTTGTAATAGTCTATTGGAAGCAGATGGGGGGGCTCTGAACGGAGAGTTGTTTTCTGGCAGAAGCGTGGGCCATGCAGTTGGGCTCTCAGGCTTAGGGATGTATGTTACTTCACCATGATGGTTTTGGTTGTGCTCCTACTGGCTTGTTGGTCCGGCAGGACTCCTGCCCTGTGCTGCTCTGGGCATAGCTGCCCCCTCCTCTCTGTGTGAAATCTGCCCCAAGCCCAAAGCTGAGGATAAAGAAGCAGAGGTGTGAAATACACGGGGCACGTTTTCGGTGGTGCTTGGGGCTGTGGGGAAGGAGAGAGCTGCCTTCCCGATCCTCTCCCCTGCTCCCTTCCTGAGCCTGCTGGCTGCCTCCCAGCTCCAGCACCCTCTTCTCACCCTCTCCCTGGCTG
The DNA here is from genome assembly GCF_040182565.1 of Anser cygnoides. Lineage (NCBI taxonomy): Eukaryota > Metazoa > Chordata > Aves > Anseriformes > Anatidae > Anser > Anser cygnoides. The sequence continues at coordinate 71,118,673 of NC_089874.1, forward strand.
CTGGGTGCTGCTCCCACTGCTAGTCCTGTCTCTCCCGGGGCCCTTCCTCTCCTGCTTGGGGATTATCTTTCTCCTCTGCAAGGGAGGTGGCCTGGACCTTAGCTGGGGAGAGCCCCTGCTGTGGCCTCAGCTCTCCCCTCCCCTGTAGACCCAAAGAGCTGGAGTGTAAACATGCCAAAAATGTGCTCCTGCTGTCCCTGCCCAGGTTTGGGCTCTTAGCAGATGGGTTTTCCTATTGCCACAGAAACTGGAGGCAGGATGTTCCCGAGGGCTGTTGTGTGGGCTCGGGCTGGCCAAGGGGGCTTCTCCCCATCCCCGTGCACTCCCCATGCAGCCACCTGACTGGAAAGGACAGGATTTTGCAGGGAACTGGGGAGGGGGAGAAAATCTGATGGAAAAGGGTTTTGCCCCAAGCCTTCCACATAGCCCAGACAGGGCTGTGAGGGGTCAGAGATAACCCCATCCCTCACTGCAGCTACCTCTGGAAAGTTTCTTGGGAAGGCACTGGGAAAACTGGAGCCTGCAGGAGAGCACTGGCTGCTGCTAGGAGCCTCTCAGAGGCTGGCTGCTTGTTCGTTTGCATCGTCACACCCAGGGAGGCTTTCCGTCTGGGGTGTCCCTCTGTCCATCCATGTGGCCGTGCTCGGAGGCGCATAGGCAGGTGGCTGTGTGCGGAGGTGTGGGTGCCTCTGCCCTTGTCCATGGGTGTCTATGGGTGTCTATGGGTGTCCCTTCGTCTCTGCAGGCGAGTGTATTTATCTCGCCATCCCTGCGACTTTTGGAGAGGCTGGGAGAGGAGGGGGTTGGGAGGGCTGTCTCCCAGATAGTTGATATTCCAGGTTCAGCCTCTTTCTCTGCTCTCATTCTCTAAACCCAGCCGGGGGGAGTGTCGCCCCAGGCCGAACATATGCTTCTTTCCATTGCACTAATCCACCTTCAGCGTGGAGGAATAATTGCTCGAGTGTCCATGGCTCCTCTCCGCTTTGTCCCTCGCTGGCTCCCATCAGCTTGGCACATGCCATTTCAATCAAAACCTTTCAGAGCCCTGTCTCCTTTTATTACTGCCCCGCTTCGCCAAGAGGAGGGAAGGGCTGCACCCCGTCCCGCAAGGTGGGGGGGACGGGGCTGGGGGGGCCCCCAACCCCCTCATCCACCCCGCCGGGAACAAAAGGGGCAGAGAACAGCACCGGGCTGAGTTTACTCCGCCTGCATGTACGGCATTGAAGTATTTTTGTTGTTGCTGCTGCTGGAAAAAAAAAAGGGGGGGGGGGGTGGAAGGGAAAAAAAAAAAAGGAAAAAAAATAAAACCGACCCGACTGCGCTGCAAGAAGTGGCGGCCGGCATTTCCTTTCCCCAGGTTTGGCCAGAGCCCAAATGAGATGGGACAGGAGCGAGAGGTATGCCCTCGGCCTCCCCCGGCTGGATCCGACCCGGGGTGGACAGCGGGGACAGGGGGTGCCCTGGGGCAGGGGCAGCCTCCGTAGGGCTGTGGCAGCACGCATCCTTTCTTTCCCTATTTTCCTCCCTCCAGGCGAGGGGGTCGTGGGTGTTGCGAGGGTGGGGTGGGGGGCTTGAAAATTCCTCCCAGGAGCTGAGGGAGCGAAAAGAAGGAAAGAAGGAAGGAAGGAAGGGAGGAAGGGAGGACGGGAGGAAGGAAAGAGAAGGATCCAAGATCCGCGGGATTTTCACATCTTTGCGGGACCGCCCAGCTTTTTCTCACCTCTACTTTCCGCGCAGCTGCCCCCGCCGGGTGAAGGGGGGGATGCTCGGTTTTAGGTGGGGGGTTCCTGCCCCGACCCCACCTGCAAAATGCCGGCTCCCTGGGGAGGCCGACGGTTGGGACGAGCGAGATGGGTTTGTTAACCCCCCGGCGGGGCAAAGAGCAAAGGGGAGCGGGGCTGGATCCGGCCGGGCGCCGTGGGAGCGCACAGGGGAGATGCACGGCGCTTGGGCAGCTCCGGCTTTTTCCCCTCGCACCGTGAATCTCTGGACAGTTTTGTTAAGCACGGAGCTTTTTCGCTGCTGAGAAAAATCGGCTTTGAAAAAAAAAAAAAAGGCTAATTTTCCCCTCTCTGCTAGGTTTAGGTTTATCCGCAACACCCACAGAAAGTGCCTTATGAAAACCAGACTTTTCTATGAAAAGACTCTTCTGGCAGCAATTAGTCTGGCTTTCTTTAACAAAATTCTTTGTAATGTCATTCAGCGGGAAAAAAAAGAAATCCCAGGACAATTTTGATTACCTAGTTAAAAAAAAAAAGTATATTCGGTTTTGCTCTGACAAAAGTGTTTAAATCACCCTTTAATCGGAAAAAAAAAAGGTTAAAATTTTGCGAGAATGGGTTTTCATTGGAAATAAACTTGCTCGTATCACACGTGACGGGCGTAAAAACACACCCAGACGGTACGGATTTATTTAGGGGGCTTCAGCATCACCTTGGTTGGGAAGGGAAGGCAGGCGGGCTGGGAGGCACATTTTAGGGCCCATTCATTTGCGCCCGCCGAGTGCCGGCGCTCAGAGGCGGTCCCAAACCTGCCCCCGGGAGGCTGCGCCTGGAGAAGCCGCACTGAAAATCGCGGCGCTCCGGAGCGCGCAGGGATCGGAGCTCCCCCCGCCGCGAGAGCAGGGGGCGAGGGGCAGCGAGATGCGAGGCCGCTCCCTGCCCACCTCCAGGAGGAGGAAGAGGAGGAGGAGGAAGGAGAAGGGGGGCGCCTCCCCGGGCATTTGTCGCGGATGCTGGGGCAAAGCCGGTCCCTCTGCCTCATCCGCAGGTTTTTGCTACTTCGCTTCTTCCCCCCCTCCCTGTGCTCTGGTGAAAGGTTGCATGCTCCAGCCCAGAGGTTCAAACGTTAAATTGCTAAAACAGAGTCGGAAAGGGGGCTGTAGGGGACGGAGGCGTGTTTATATTTCAGATCTTTTCAAAGGTCGGCTTTAATTAGGTTAAATACAAGTATTATTGGCCCAGAAACACGTAGTGCGTTAAGCTCGTTACAAGCCTAATTGCAAGGCAAAAATAAATAAATAAGAACAATAACAAAGTGCATGGGGAAAGGACAAAAGCTGCGCTCCTCCATCCCTGCCCGCGGCCCCTGCGCCCACCTGGGCACATCTCGCCCCGGCCTCCCTCCTGGTGGGGGGCGTTTTGCAAGGCCCTGCCGAGCCCCCACAAAGGTGGGGTGGGGTTTGTTTGGGGTGCGTGAACCTGCTCGGAACTTGCGGGGAGCCTGGTCCCGCGCGATCCTCCAAAATCCATCGCCCCAGCTGATCCTGCTCGCTCAGCCCCCTTGGCAGCGCAACCTGGGGGGGGGGGGGGGGGGGGAAGGGAGACATTTGTCCCGAATCACGAATTTTCATGGCTCGGAAAGAAAAAGGTAAAACTCATGTCTAGCTCAATTAATAAACATGGTAATTTCACACCCAAAAGGAGGACATTATTTCATGTTAGTGCTATCGGCTCCATCACAAAGGGTCACAGCGCAGCTGTGGCGAGCCCGGGGTTATTATGCAGCCTGATGATAGGATCCCGCTTGCCATCCCGGCTCCTTCCTCGGGGCTACCAATAGCCCCCGGCAGGGCTCGTGCCACCTCATGATAAAGGACTTACCCGATGCGTGAGGAAATGGAGCAGCTTTCAGATGAGAGGTAATCAGCTTGCAGGCGCAGTCCCAGCCTCTCTCCCGCGCCGGACCCTTCCCCCGCCTTTCCATTTAACTTTTTTTTTTTTTTTTCTCCCCCAGACCCAAACAAGCCCCCGAAGTTGTTTGCAAGCCCCCGAGCGCAAAGCGGAGCTGGGAGGGTTCCCTGCTCAGCCAGCCCCCCCGGAGCACGGGATTTCTGGTGTCAGGAACCGCGTCCAGGAGCCGTGAGGCGACACATTAACTGCGATCCCATAATCTCTTAATCACATTACGTTTTAAGTGAGCATGTGTAATTTCACCCATCAATGATTTATTTAAGCATCGGAGCACAATTACTCGTCTCGTATGCAACCGCCGGCCGGGGGAGTGTTGTTTGCTCGAAATAAAATCTGGGGTCGGGGGGGGGACTGCCCCTACATCTGTGCTGAGACCCCCGCAGCCAGGAGCTGCCGCGGCTGAGAGAGGGATGTTCGCCCCATTTCTCCCCTCTCTTAAAAAGCGAAGCCCCCCGATACGCTCCTCAGCAGGAGGTCTGCTAGCGGCCGTGGGACGCGCCCCTACTGCACCCTTTTGGCTGAAGCAGGTGCAAGCCGCAGGGGGACACACTGATCTTCACGCCTGGGTGAGGGCGGTTTCACCCTTCCCGCATCCTATATGTTACCCATCCCTGGCTGGCAGCCGCTGCTCCGGCGTGACAAACGCCGAAAGGATGCTGGCAAGGAGCGAGGCAGCTTCCCTGGGGGTGGGCAGCATCGTCCTTTCTCTTTTTCTTCCTCTCTCCACCCGCAGCCGACCCCAAACTTCACGACGGCAACAGACCTAATCTGTTCCCCCGGAGGGGCAGGGGGACACCCCGCCCGTCACCGTTGCATCGCGCCTAAGGGCCACGGGCGTCGCTTGTCCCTGCAGAGATGGGGCGGAGGGAGGCCCCGAGCCCCCCGCGCCAGAGACAGCATCCCCCAGCACAGGCTAGAAGTATTATTACTATTATATAGTATTATTATAATTTTTTCCCCGCAGATTGCAGCGCTGCGGGCCGGAGGGAAAGGCGCCCCACAAACACGGGGGGGCTGCGGGGGGCTGAAACCTTCCCTAAGCCGGGCTGGGCTTTCCCAGATTTCTGTTCCACATGTACCGGTATTTTTGTTAAACCGTTGATACAAAAAGGTGCCTGAGAGAGAAAATCTTTGGTTAAAGACAGAAAGAGACCTCCTTCCGTTATTTTTTTTTCTCTTTGCCCCCCCCCCCCCCTTTTTTTTTCTTTCCTGGAGCTGCTTTAGTCAGGCGTTTGGCAGATTTAACGTTGCAAAGGAAACAAAGGAAAAAATGTAATTACATTTTTGGAAAACAATAATTACACGACACAATCGGTATAACAGTAAGCGAAACACAGCAGCGGGAGTTAGAAACAATATTGGAACCGTGGAGATGGGCTCCGCTGCTGACTCAGCGTTTCTGAATTCTCCAAATTATCCTTACATCGGATTTCATCGGATTCAGCTGCAGTCTACTGGCTTTTAAATGAAAACGTATTTCGCTGATTAGGCACATATTAGCTGCTTAAAATAAAAATAAAATAGAAAACAAAAGGAAGGAAGCAGGTTTGCTTAGGCACAAACAATTCTGGTGAATGGACAGTATTTTGGGAGCCCTGCCTTCCACCTGTGCCCCGCTTCCCCCCTATTTGTGCCTTTGGCGGGGTGAATTTCTGCAGCACCTGTCACCTGGGGAGGCTGTGGGTTCGCATGGCCCGGGGCTGCAACTTCACGTCGGAGCACGTTATCTCCCGCCCTGGATGGGGCTGACAATACCCCCCGACATCCACTCCACACCTTCGTCCCGGCTCTCACACGGAGATTTAGTTCTGGGGGGGCTCTCCAGGTACCAGGAAAGTTGTGCATGTATTTATCTGTTTTTCAGTGGCCTGGATTTTACTTTAATTGAGAGCCTTTAGGATTAGTTGTAATAATAGGAGTGGTTAGGATGGGAAGGTCTCGAGGCTGAGAAGAACTCTTTTTGCCTCCGAAGAAAATACCAGACATCCCACAGAAACAACCTTGCAGGGTATAGGTCTTGTGCAGACAGAGAGAAATCATCGGGTTGTCGGTGTGCTGTGAAGTGTACATGAAATTGAGCATTTGCTCAAGCGGTCCTTCGCTCTGCTTCCTATTAAGTGCCAAATCAAAAACATGATCAAAAATCAAAAAAAGGAGGTGAGAGGAAAAAAAAAAAAGACGACTTTTAGTGCCCAGCACTGAAGCAGAAACATCCCAGGGAGAAGTTTGGAGCTGTGCTGCTGCTCAGCCCCCCGGTTCTGCTGCCGGCAAGCAGGCGCGTTACCGGCGACAACAACAGCAGCAGGAGCAAACACGAGGCTCCTTGCTGCCCGCTCCTTTGAAAACAAACACGACCTCTTTTTGGTCAGGAAACTCCAGACAGAAGTGGCAAGTAAAGCTTTAAACCATTTGGAAATTCCTTTATGATTTAAAGAAGGAGCCAGGGGGCTTTCGTCCTCTCCCTGTCATTGGTTGCAAAAAGGGAAACAAAAGAGGTAAAATGCATTCTCCAACTAACTGGCAAAGCGTTTCATATGCATCAAAGGGAAAGAAAGAGCTAATCCGAAAATGACCACTTTAATGTACACAAAACCGTTGCAAACCCATGGCTATGGCGGCAGAACCAAGGGGGATTTTTAACTCACCACCACAACAAAAACCTACACTTAATGTCATAATAACGGATATTAAACAAAGGGGAATGAAAGGATCTCACGCTGGTTTTTCTGCATTCTTGACTCTAATTAAAAATATACAGAAAGAAGACATAGTTTGGGTCAAAATGGCATGAGAGCTGCCTTGTGCCAGCAAAGGGTCTACAATTATCAGCTTAGAGGCTGGACCCGAGAGGTCTCACTCACTCTCTGGCTCTGGGGGAGCCGTGAGCTGGGTGCAGGGGGCCAGGGTGGGATGAGCTTGGCAAGGGCTGGGGGACAGGGCACCTTGTCCTACCCCTAGATGGCAATGGGACATCAAAGAGGGGCTAAAACAAACACTCAAGCTTTTTTTTTTTTTTTTTCTCTGCTTAGTTTTGGAGGCCACTTGGACAGCCCTTCCAATTCGAATGGCACCGGGGTGTTTGCCCAGCATCAGGTGGTGACTCTGCTCCCGTCCAACAAGTGCCCTGCATGACAATACCTCCCCAGGGAGAAAATGCCAGCATAGAAGGAACTTTCTCTGAAACTAGAGGCCAGGAGCTGGAGCCAGACACATTCAAATGCGAGATAAGGCACATGCAGGTAATTAACCACTTGAATAAGCTACTGAGGGCAGCAGCGGTCCTGTCCCTTGCTATATTTTGGCAGAGGAGTGGATGATCCTGTGGCTTAGTTTAATCCAGGTGCCCAGGCTCCACACAGAGGCAGCTAGGTACAGCTCAATAGCCTGCAGTATGCGAGAGGTCAGATGGGGACCTTCCAGCCATGATTCGCGACTGACTTCAAGACTTTTTGATTTGACCCAGTAGTAATATCCATAGCGGTGTGTGCCTCGTGTTACTGATGTTTCAGTGTCTCTTCCCTGGTTCGTATGGAGGGAAGCATCTTTAATGCTTGTCTGTTTTACTTTCAGAGGAGCCAAACTTGGCCAGGTGTCGAGAAGACAGGTCTGCTGTGAAGAGTCACTAGTCTCACTGCATTCTGAAGGCCTTCTTCCATCTTTGCAGAAGACTTTTAGGTGCCTGCAAGTATTTCGGACTACACTCGAGGTATTCTCACTCACCAGCAATGGGAAGGGCTCTTTCAGTGAAGGTGGTTGAGGAAACCTATAGATGGTGCTCCCACCCTGGGGAAGGGATAAAACTGGAAACTGTAGGGGCAGGGGAGCGGTGGTGCTCTCATCACACAGCATTCACACCTGAGCTCATTGTCCCATTTACCTGCCCCCAGAGCTGGTCTGAAGGTCTGACTAGGAGCTCCTCCAAGAACTATATATGATCTCAAGAACAATATATGCTTCAGTGAATAAGGAAATAGCAGAGAGCACCCTCCAGACTTGCTACCTGATGCAACCTTGCATCTTGATATCTTTAGCTGTTTCCTTCATGCAGAAAGTCCTCTCACGGTCCTCCAGAGAGGCCAGAGCCTCATTGTCTGTGCCTCATCTTCAAAGGCTTCAGCAGCCCAGGTTGTCCTCATCTAGCACAGTCACACAGTCAGTGCTACAGGGAAAGCAGGGTCTTTCCAGCAAAGCCTACCTAACCTGAGAGCCTTTGCAAGAGGCCCAGGAAAGTTTCCCCCATAATTGTAGGGTGCTCAGCTCGGGGCTGCCTGTGCGGTGCAATTATCTTTTACCAATACAGTGATTCATGCTCACCCTGCAGCACAGCTGCCTCGCTGGAGCAAAAGGTTAAGTATTAATTACTGCCTGTAAATCCAAGAGGTCTTCTCCGGACAGCATCACTAACACTTCTGAGACTGGCTTTATACATGTTGAGTAAAAGCTGTCAGATGGCGATTTCAGCTAGCATCGCTTTTCAGCCTGTAAACTCATAAATGGGGGAGAGGAATACCTGATATTTCAGGGCTTGAGTGGGGGCTCTTCGCCTTCTGCTCTGTTTATGGCTTTGGAGTGACACCTACACAGCGGTGTTTGAAATATTTATGTGCTGTTTTCGGTGAACACCTGCAGAGGAATCCCACTCCTCATTGTAGAGGATGCTCACAGGACTGGAGAGAGAGGGGCGAGAAAGCTGATTTTCCCGCTGCAGGTGTAGGCTCACGCTACTTAATCCTGCACTCATCTTTGGCTAGGGCACTTGGGGGATGTGAACTCTGATACTCAGCATCACAGGGGTGCAGCTCAGCCACCCCCTGGGATGGATGCCACTCTGCATCCCACCTGGGCCCATGGTCTCCTGTACAAGGCTATTGAAGATATCGATACCTGGTCTCACAGGGGGAGCAGTCCTGCCTCAGACAAGACAGCTGTGAGGCAGCTCTGACACTGTGGATGCTTTCTGTGTGGTGGGGTGTCCACCAGACACACGAGATGAGCAGGATGCTATGAGCATGTCCAAAGCACCCTGCCTCTCTCCTAAAGATAGGCTTTTACCTGCAGCTTGCAGAATATTTTGGAGATGTGTTTCCTTAGTTCCCTTTTTATGAGACACAGTGTGTGTTGGTGTGGCTGAGTCCTCATCAGGACAAGTACATCAAAAATAGCAATGGACAGATGGATTTTAAAATAAAAATGATTCTGTGCAGCAGCAGCTTTGTATACAGTTCTTTCCTGGAGAGAGGATCTTAACTAGCTATCCTATTGTAAAGCCAGTTGGGCTCTTGAGATAAAAACAACAGGAGGAATTTGAATCTAATAATAAAATTATCATCATCATCACCAAAGGAAATGGTAATGACAGCCAGGATGAGCTTGACCATTTCTCCCAGGCTAATAAAATAATCTGTTTTGCCTTACTCATATCTGATAGTGCCTAATTGCCATGCCAGTTGCAGTCCTATTGCCAGTATAATTTTGAAATGATTTACCATTTGTCTGCAAAAATTTGCCCTCTTGTTAGTCTTGCTTTTTACATTCTTCCCCAGGATGTGCTAATTTTCTTAACCAAAATTGTACAGAATGATCGGTTAAGCCATAAAAATAAACACCGACATATTTAGGGCCAAAATGTGTTGTCATTTCACTCTTAAGGGTGTGAGCACTCACGGCATGTTCTGCACGGGCACATTTTCTCATGCACCTCTTGGCCAGCTTGATGGATGTGCTGAGATGGGGATGGAAGGAGGGGCGGTGGGGAAGCTGGGAACCAGACCAGGACCTGGGAGACATGCACTTGCTTCTGTTCCTCCTGTAAGAGGGAATAGGTGGGAGAAGGTGGGATCACAGCTTGGTGCACGTGCCATGCTTTTTGTGGTCTGCTTGAGGAATAATCCTACAATATAAATGCGAACTCCTGGCACGTCAGAGAAACAAAAGGCACCATACCCCTTCCGTAGCCAACAAGTTTGTTCTTCACATTTTTCAAGTACAGAAGTGCTGAGATCACATTTATGAGCCTGTGCCTGGTCCTTCTACATGGAGAGCAAGGGGAAACAGCTAGGTGTCTCTCTGCACTTTCAGGTGCTTGTATGCTTTAAAAATCCGAGCCCTGTGTGTCTGTGTCCTTGTCTTAAAATAGGTCTAACTGCTTTGGAAGCAGTAGGAAATATTACCACAAACACTCACTGCCCTGTTTCTAAGTACATGTTAGAAAATACAGACAAAAAGGATACTGTGAGTCCATGCTACCCTTGCCAGGGAAGCATCTAATAAGGCCAGAAGGAGAGCTGAACCCTGCGGATGGGATATGTGGGGTTGGCTGTGCCCGCTGAGTGTGGGGGGATTGGTCCCACCAGGAAAGCTTCCCACACCTCAGCATTTGGAGACCTGGGCACAGAGGTGGGGCTGCCGAGGCACTGCGCCATCCCTCGCACCCTCGACAACACATTCTGCTGCTCTGCAGATTTTTAGTGACAAAATGCATGAGAAGGAAAATTCTCAAGGAGAGGAAGCAAACCCCACAACCCTGCTTATAATTAATGTCAAGGTTTAAACCCAAAGTGACAGGGAGCTCACATTTTAAGCTGGGCCTGTGTCCTGGATTCACCCTTTTGAGTGAGAAAGCAGTACTGTCACTTCAAATTCCTTGTTCGCTGTGGCGCTGGTAGTATCCAGGGTGGGAATGGTTGCACTCATCTACTGCTGTGTTTCTTCAGTGACAGAGCTGCTTTTCTCTGGCTACTCCTCAGGTGGGTTATTTGTCCCTAAACTCAATGGCCTCAATCAGACCCAGCCTCTGAGATTCTGTATGAATCTCACTGGTAATGTCCTTCCTGGTGGCCTTTAAGGTAGGGTTCTCTAAGTTATGGACAGACCTGTAGCTCCTCAGTCATTGCCCTTCGTCTTGTCCCTAAGCACCTCCTGTGAACTTCCACAAAAGGACTCTGAGCATAGCTACACAGCGTGATATGTCTTGGCATCCCTGCCTAGGCTTCTTCAAAATGTGCTTCCCCTTGTTCAGAGCAATCAGTCCATTCCTGATGATGGTTCAGCAATGCCTCCCAGGTGAGTGAGGGCACAATCAGTCCTCTTTCTCCAAATTTTGTTGCGAGTGAGTCAGATAAATCAGCTGGGCATGGAGAGACTCTGTGAGGCAGGGGAGAGCAGAGGCTGCTGGTGCCTGCGTGTCCCTCACAGAGGAGAAAAGATGGCTCCTGGGGCTGGGAGGGTTTGGTGCCAGCACCCCGGCACCCGAGGCCATCACATCTGGGGAATGAGGCCACCATGCACCACAGCTGAATTTAGGGATTTTCATGGGTCCCTTTTCTGTAGAAGCAGACCTGTTGTTGCATCCAGCTGTGCCTTCTTTAAAAGCATGGATATCTGGAGGTACGGCCATGTGTTAGCAACAGTATGATGAAATCTAGAAGTGACTCCTCTGTCAGTTATCATAAAATGCCTTCCAGGGTAGCAACAAGCTTTTATTTTAATGGCAAACAAAGAAAAAAAGTATGTCTCTTTCCATTGTTAGTTGGTGTTTCAGTAATCCATTAACTTTTCAAGAGGAATCCTTTTAGAATCCAGGCTTAATTTTATTCATGGTTATGTACAGGACAGAAAATGGTACCAAACAAGGACAGGGTAAAAAAGGAAGGTGTTTTCCATGATTACTTACTTTTGAGGTAGCAGATAGCACACATATCCTATCTTCTCCAAAACAAAGAATCCAATAGCTAATTCTTAGATGGTAAGTTGCCACTGAGAAACTTGATTAACCCTGGTCATGGTCTAGTATGCTGGCACTTCTCCTGTCACAGCAGTACATCCTAGACACGACAGCTGATCAGCCTTAACACTGCTGCGGCTGGCAAAAGCAGAAGCAATTTTCCTCAGCAATATATGGCCCACAGACCTCACTCAGCCAGCCCACCCCTAAATTAGCCTCTAGTTTGGGCATTTCTTGTTACCAGGAAAAGGCCTGGGGATCAGGCCATCTGGGATCTGGGACAGCCTTGAGCGGAGGAAGTGTGAGCTTTTGCTGTTCTGCCCTGCAGCAGAGTGCCAGCAGCAATGACAGCCACACGTCCGTTTTGTGCTTGCAGTGCATGGCACCTCTGGCTCAGGCGCGTGGAACAGTGCTTGTGCTGTCCTCTGCCGGGAGGGGAATCAAAGCACCAGGCTGTTAAGGGAGCTGTTCAAGGCCAAACATCATGCCCCACACAGAGCTGGGAAGAAATGCAAGACTCTTGCCTCTCAAACCCTGTATAAACCACCCTTCCCCCCTGCAGGGTGGTGTAGGATTTACAGTGGGGAAAATAAGCATGGTATAGACATATAGAATAAAGGGAAGATGTGAAAGAATTTGCACAAGACTGTGGATTTTCAGAAAGCAAACTACATGTGCCTTGTAATTGCTTTTTGAGATTATTGGGTACAGAGAAGGGTTTGGTCTGTTTCCATGTATGGGAATCACAAGTGAAACTTGCTTTAACTAAATACCACTAACATGACATCCCTGTGTGCTTTTACTGCTGGTGTCAAGAGGTAGGCTACAGCTATGAGCACAGTGCTCAACACATGCAGAAGTTGAATATAAGGATACTGCAAAAGCAGAAGACATGAATAGATGTTTTACATTCAACTTTAACTCCTGCTTGATATGTGAATTTGCATTGCCTGACTGGTGAGGGGTGGGTGTTTCTTTTGCATTACTTGCTCTTTAAGGATGTGATTAAAATGAGGCCATAAAACACCCCGTGTTTTATTCCAAAGTCACCTAGTAGACAAAAAAATTGAGAATATCCTGGGGAGTGTCAGTAGTGGGACCATCTCCCACCACCAGAGTGCTTAAGCTAACCTCTTCACAGCACGTATGTAAAACTTTCAATTGTCCAGTGCTGGGTCTATAAGAGATGCTTTATTAACACCAGGACAAATCAAAATGCCTGCACAAGCCCTGCGAAGGATGGCCTATGTTGAACATCTCAGCAGCTCTGCCCCTAGTGGGGTGATGTCCCCTTAGGGATGTAGGCAGCAGCCCCCATCACTGCCTGTGAACCCCATGGGGCTCCAGAGGAAGGAAAAACCCAACCAAGGCCAAAAGTTAGCTCTGCAGCATTATCGTAAAAAGTGTAGTTGCACAAGGGGCTATTCTCTGGTTGTGTTTATGCGGCTTGCCAGTTAGTGCTAATAGCAGCTACTCTTGAATGTCCCACAGTGGGAATGAGCCTCTTAGTGAATAATGTAGTGTTAAATTCTGGGTAAGACATCAAAGTGCCAGTAAAACCAGTGTTATAAGATTACCTCTGGCAGCTCCAGTTTGTGACCAAGCTATTTTTAATATTATAAAATCTGTTGCTCCCCTCCCATGAATAGGCATACTGTATTTTACTCTTTCAAGTCAGAACACGCCTTTGTGAATTTCTTTCTCTCTTGCTTTCTCTTTTTTAGGTGTCTCAATACTTTCTTCTGTGCTCTACAAATGAAACTAAAACTGAGGGCTCAAGGATTCACGTCAATGAAGACCCTCCAATTTTAAGTCACGAGTGAGACCCTCATACTAATATTTGAGGGCAGGCTGGGCACTTGTTGTAAACCAAGAGCAACAGCAAGCCTCAGTATGAATGCACATATGGTACCTACAAAATACCATGTGCTTCTTGATTTGGGACCTCAGCAATACCTTAGCATACAGAGAACATAAGAACCACAAGAAAAGGCCATGGGAACAGGAAAAGACCCTTTTAATTCCACCTTCCTGCTTTTTCAACCTCCTCCCCCATCCCCTCCTTCTCCAGCAACAAATGAAGGTGTCTGTGCAACTCATTTACATGCTTTGCTTAGACTGCCTACTCTGGTAATTTATTCCATATGTTTATTGCCCTTTGTGTGCAATATTCCTGCCTGTGTTCCCTATTTGCTTATAATTTCCTAATTTTTCAGGTCCTACCTCCTGTTTTTTGTTTTGTTTCATTTTGTTTTGAACCTGCTCACCCATGTATGATCTCTGTGAAATTTCTGCTTACAGCAAAGTTAGCAGCCAATGTTACTTTCAGCCTTTGCGAAGCAGTGCCTTGTTCAGGGGGACTATGCTGAGGCTGCAGACAGGATGGGACCTACTGGGAGATGTAATTAGTGCCAGCCCTGCTTTGGCGAGTCAGCGCTCCCCTTCTCTTCTGCTGTTTCAGAAGCCACAGCTTTCTAGAATGGGCCCATAAGGAGAGGAAGTGTCAAGGCACCTCTCAGTACGTGGCTGGGTTTAACAAAGCACTGAGCTGCGTGAAGCAGCTCCAGCTTGAGAAAGAAATGTTCTGAGTCTGAGAGTGTGACTTTGAGCCTGAGATTTGGTTTTGGAAATCTCACCTGTGCTGTTTTCAAGAAAACGGTGGCACTTGCCACTGCCACAGTTCTATTACACCCTCATGCTCATCCATGAGTTTAGTTTATGGGCAACATCCACGTGGCATCTCCTGTACACCCCTCAGACCAGACACGTTGATGGACACCCTGTGAGCATCACCCAGCCACAAGACTTCTGAATGCTTGGGCAGCCCAGTGCTTCCCAAGAATGCTGCCTGAGCAGGACTTGGAGGATTTGCTACGAAATGGGAATGCAATACATGGTGGTGGGCATCATCTGCACCCAGCACAACCTAGTGGGAATGTGAATGTTCTGTCCAACTGTGGCAAGGTGGGAGCTGCCCAGGAGGCTGGTGGGTGCTGGGGGGGATGTGCCTCTGGGGCGTCAGCGGGTGAGCCCTCACAGGCCTGTGACATTTCTCAGTGCCCACACTGTTTGTCAGGCAAGGAGCTGCTGCCGAGCTGGGTTAGTATTGCCTGCAACATGAGCTCTTTTCCTGGTGGCTGCTAGGAGAATATCAATTATTTTTTACTATGGAAAAAAACACCAGTAAGGTTTTTTTCTCTGTGTGTGCATGTGTGTGTGTGCATGTGTTTGTGGGGGCACTTCAGAGAATTTCTATCTCATTTCTTAGATATCATCCCTGTTTTTCTTCCCAGTGATGTGAGAGTGCACATCTTTGTGGTCCCTTTTTGTCTTCTTGGTTTCAGTATTTCCAAATAAATGGAAGTGATTGCTTCAGTTGTGGCTGAATTCTTTGTGCAGAAAGACACTTAAACTTGTGCTCAGCTTTAAACTTGGGAGTTATCAGTTTGACTGTGGGTCAGCCCCACAGATTCTGGATGTGCATCCATGCCATCACTTTTCACAGTGTTGCATAACCTCTTCATAAATTTCTCTTATATCTATGTCTAGGTCAGGACCTAGATCTTTTCAGTGAGCCACTCCCAAAGATGCAGTATTACATACAAATAGATAAATCAGTAAGTACACACACACATATATAAAACCAAAGTGTGCAAATGTAATTTGCTGGAGAATCCTGGCTGTAAAAAGTCTTGCAGAAACTTATGTGTACCTAAATACAAAGTATTGGTATGTCCCAACGCATATTCTGTGTCATTATTTCCATATCCATGTCATTGTTTCTAATTGTCATGCAATACTCTTAACCATGCTTTGTGTTTTCCTACCTGGGATGGAAATGCATCCCCTTTGCCCACCACTATGTGGCTCATATAAAGAACAATCTCCATGGCATTGCTAAGGATTTTGGTTCAGGGAATGTATCTCTGCAATAGTCCCATTGCCTCTGATTTGACCTTAAACCCCTGTGAGGAGAAGGAAGGTATTTTGTGATTGTGGTGTAAGAATTTTACATACCGTGATGTCAAGCTTTGCCTTCCAACACATTAGGCAGCCCCCACCAGAGACATCACCTGTGCCCAGGGACTCTTCTTTTGGGGGAGATTTTTATTAAAAGGGGCCCAAGCAGCACACACATGTACACACAGATATTGTGGGTGTGTAAGACATGGGGAGAAGTGTGTGTAGGGAGCATTTTGCTTTTGTGAAGGCTCAGGTTAGCAAGGCTGCCTTTGTGTCATCCCACCCTTCTCCCAGGGCTATGCATCTTACCCAGGGCTGCTCCTGGGCACGAGGGAGCATCCTGGGATGTAGTGCATCCTGGCAGAGTTTTTCTGATCTACACAGGGAAAAAATCTGACCTCCTCTTTAGATGTTTTGTCTGCAGAGCCACCTTGGTAATTTTCCCTTTGCTTTATTTAACACGTCAAATTGAGGCTAAGGTATTCACTCTCCTGGTTTTTAACAGTTACTGATTTTACCATGTTTGGTTTGGCAGTTAAAAAAATCAACAGAAGGATTACATTTCAATGGCACAACACCCTAATCCTCAGGCAAATGATTTGTCCAAGCTTAATATGAATTACTTAGGATGTATTTTTTGACGTAAACACTAGTTCTAATAAAATGGTGCCTGAGGTACAGTTCTTCAACTTGTAATACCCTATCTGTGTTGGCCTGTACACATTGGATTTGAAACCATTATGATAAAACATATCCTCTTTAGCCTGATAAAAAATAAAAAATAATAAAAAAAAAATCACAGTGCAGGGCCTCCTCTCCAAGGGAGGACACAGAGCGTAGCCAGGAGTCTCCTTTGCACAAAGCGGGCCATGTTAGGGTCGTCTAGGATTGTGCCCCATCATCTACAGGGTATTTCTAGGGCAGAAATCAGCCCTGTCCAATGGATTTTTCCCTTCCATGATGCATGCAGGGCAATCCCCACAACACTCAGCAGGCAGAAGGATGCAGCAGGCTTGTGCTTGGGTAGAGCAGTGGGGCTGAAGGGAAGCAGGTTCCCTCATCCCCATACTGTGTCCCACATTTCCTGCCCCATCATGGTAAGCAGGGCAGGGAGTGTGTTTGGTGTGTCAAGACGTTACATTCACCTTACCACCTCATTAACACATGAGTGACAGAAAGTCACCTCCAGCCACCTCCCCTGCTGCTTCCACTACTGGGTTCCTCTCAAAGGTTTTCACAGAAATAGCAAAAAATGTGCTGTTCTGGCAGGGTTATAGCAGTGTAGCTCACTGATGACTGAACGCGTTTTGGGAGTAAATACCAACATTTTGGATGAGTTTCCTCATTCTTGCTGAGCTATTCCTTGCTCAAAGTAATGCTGTCTTTACATCTGTCTTTAATGCTGTCTTGTAAGTCCTTTTAAAAAATGAGGCACAAGTGATGAGGACAGAGACATCTCATTTGACACAAAGGTTTTGGCTTTGATGGGAGAGGAAGGGTACCCTACATCTTGTTCAGTAACATTTCTGTTTTCTCCAAGGAAAATCGGAAACATTAATTGTATAATGAGAAAACATTCAGCTTTCTTGCTCAATGCCCCTGAGTTAGCTTGTGGGACAAGCTAATGAAACTGGAGCATGATCAGATATTCCAATTGCCAGGGCTCAGTGTCTATTGTCACATGCATCAGACCATGTGGGACTGAATAAGTCTTCCCAGGCTTTGTAGGGAGCATGGCAGAAAATGCCACTCAAAGCTACAGGGGCTGACTGGTCCTAACACTCTGTGTGGGCTGAGAGAGGTAAAAAGGAAAAGGAAAAATCTAACTCCCCACACTGGCTCTGGAAGATGAACAGGCTTCTGCTGGGGAGGAGCTGAGGAACAAAAAATGCAAATAACACCCAGCCTTCTTCCCCTTTCTGGAGTTTTGTTTCACTACCAGCTTTCCTGTGAAAACAGAAAAATGTGGGCATCAAAACACAGGAAACACCACCAGAAGATGAGTTTCTACTCTTTCCCCAGAAGATACTACTCCCTTCAGGACCAGTCCCTAATTCTGCCTTAGCTCTCAGCTTTGCCTGTGGCAGCTGTGGAGAAAGCCTTTTTGGGGATCCCCTTTTCAAAGATGTGATGTGTCCATTTAATTGTTGGTTGAGGGAGAAGATAGGCAGAGTGGTTGGGGAAGGTGAGCAGGCATCAAGATTTCCTTAGCAGTGTGGAGATGCCCTCCCCCAGCTCCAGCAAGGTGAATTGAAACATCGTTCCTGCTGGTCATGGCCATGCACCATGGAGGAGCAGAGCCTTGGGCAGTGCCAAAACCACCCCATGGAAAATCACCAGGGTTAGCTCCAAAGGTTTGCCTAGACGGTGTGGGGAGCCCTGTGTGCTGGTGGCCATGCCCCTGCCACCACCACCACCACCTCTTGCTCCAGCGACCATATGCTGACAGCTGGAGGTCCTGTTCCCGAGCCGTGACCCAGGTTTGCAGGTTGCAACCTCTCTGTGCATCTTCTCAGGTGTTTTTAAAACCAGCACTGCAATGCTTAGCCCCAGACCTTGCAGGGAATTACGCACGGAGGTTGATCAGATAAAAACTGTGCCTTCCACTCCAGGAGCAGGGGCTGAAATTACACGTGTAATTATAATGTAGTTAACCTGTGACTGTGCTTGGTATTTTTTTCCTTCAAGCCAATTATTACTAAAACTGTAAACTCAGTATGACTGAGTTGTTTATCACTGCCCTGAGAGGAAATCATCATTTGGCTTCACACTCCTCAGGAGTCAGGTACTTCTTACCTTACATTTACACTGCTGTTAAGACAATGTTAGCATTAATACCACTATTTTTCCTGTATTAATGCAACATTGTTGGTATTAATAATATTTAATTCAACTCCTCACTTCTTTAGGAGGAATCAAAGCGCAGAGTTATTATTAAGTATGCAACTGGGTAATAAGCAGCTTGTCCCAGCAAAATTACTGCCTTTATGGCAAGGTGGCAATAGGCTGAGGGAGCCTTGCCTGCTTGCTGAAGCTTAGCAGCAGCTAGCATCGCAGGGGAAAAACAGTATTTGGCCCTATGGATGGAAGAGTTGGGCTCGATTCCTCCAATAATTCACCTGGACTACTCTTTTATTCTGCTCTTTGAGAGTTTATCTTCCCTGCATCAGTATAAACCCTGTTCTGGACGTGGGGGGGTTTCTCCAGAACACTTTTCTGTCTGGCTTTGGAATGAGAGCAGATTACTGGGGGTTCTCTGAGTTCCCAAGAGAGGACACCTGCACATCTTCAGCTGGCCCACACTGGGAGACGTTGCTTTACAATTCAGAATTCTTACACTGCAGTTTAGCCCTCTGATCACCTGAGAAAATCAGTCCTCTCTTTTCTCCCCCCACCCATTTTTTTAAAGGGGTCTGCTGTTTGTTTATTATAGAAATGACACAACCTTAGGAAAACATTAGTTTTTGCTAATACATATTTTTCAGCTTTTCTAAAAGTAACATTTTATTCCCCAAACCCTCCACTTGAAATCTCCTGTAGTCTGTCAGAGATACCTCTTCCCCTATGCCACCAGATATATAAATATATTTTTCTCTTCCAAGCTGTTCGAAAGCCATCTATTTTGCTTTTGGTAGCTACATGCTTCCCTGTGCCTCCTCTTACAGAAACCAGCTCTGGCTCCACTGCCATTTTTGCTGCAAAACACCCAGGCTGAGCACAGCACTCTGCACAGGGCTTATCAATAAAGTGGTCCTCTCCTGCCACTGTGCTGACTCCTTGCAGACCCAGCAGTGGGCAGAATGTGATCAAGGAAGATGACACCGATAGATGCATCTCCCCAGAAAGCCTCCACATAATTAACGACATCTCAGTCCATAGCCTTAAGTTGGCGTGCACTCGAGAAACAGTTTGGGTCTATTGCTTTTCACTCTTGACATGGATCAAATTGGTTGTAATGGGGCTCACTTTGAGTTTTATCGACTTCTTCAATGCTAAGAAAGGAAAAATGTTTTTTTTTTTTTTTAAAGCATTACTTTTTTTTTTTTTTTTAATGTGTGGAGAAAGAGCAAGCTGCCTTGCCATCCCCAGCCAAATCTCCCCATCTCTTTGTCTACGAAATATCATCTCCGTGCCCAAACCCCTGGCCGCAGGGCAATTAGGGGGCATCCCGTTGTGCCCCGGCCGGCGAGCTGCTGCTCCCACGGGCGGCCCTCTTGCAGCCCGAGGGTCCTCCACGCGTGGGCTGGGGACCCCACGCCCTGAGGGGAGCAGAGCATCCTCTGCCGGCAGCCGGCTGGGGCGGCCGGGGGCTGAATTTGATGTATGAGCTTTGGCTCGCCGTTGTGAGTCAGCCCCGAAATAGCCGCAGGCGAAAGGGAAAAAAAAAAAATCTTTTGTGATTAATTAGAAAAACTGGACAATTATGAATTGACTGCGCGCAGGCAGCGTGCGGCGATATAAATAGTAATGAAGGCGGCTGGATGTGATGGACGCGCCGTGTTTGTGTGAGCTTGTTGGGAAAAGGATCCGATGGAGGTGGTGTCGCCTTAAATCACGCAATTCCTGCTCTCTGACTCTTTGTTCGCTCCGTCCCCGAGGTTAGATTTGAAACTTTACAACCGAGTTTTGGTTGTATTGTCTAAACGCCGGGTTGTGCTTTTGCTGTCTGCCCGCAACGTATGCTTCTTTTCAACGAGCATTTCAAATTATTATGGTACGACGACTGAATAAGTCCAGCGGTGCTGTAAGTGGTGCGCTGTCATCGTTGCTCCTTTGTGTTTGTCAACAGCCTTTGCACAGGGGCTGACAGGCTCCGCGCTCAGGGAGCTGAGGGTTATTTGAATTCCCCAGCTTCTTCCCAGTTTGTAGAGCGGGGGAGGGGGGAGTAATAATAATAATAATAATATCTGTAGGCAGCTCTCTAACGCACAATGGATAATTACATTCACCGCATTCTACATCACTCTACATTGGGCTGCCGCCTAATTAATATATATATATATATATATATATGTATCGGGGATGAGATCGCGTCATTGCTCGCATTTGCCCCCGGTTTCGGGGGAGCGGCGCACTTCCTAGGAACACGAGCGGCTTCTTCGCTTCGTGCGGGAAAAACCCACGCGGTTCATACAGGGGCATCATCTGTCCCTCTCCCCCTCCCTCCGTCTGTCTGTCCGTCCGTCCGTGCTTGCCCTCGCAGCCCCCAAGCAGGGAGCGGTTTCCGTGCTCATCTCTGCACCGGTGCCGAGCCGTGCGCGCAGGGGGCACCGCTCTCGGTGCTGGGACAATTGCAAGGATGGGACACATGTACACAACTGTTCTTTTTTTTTTTTTTTTTTTCTTTTTTCCCACCTTTGCACCTTAGATTTTTGACCTTTCGGTTTTATTTTAAAGGGGGAAGAGTTTAACACAAACATTTCATACTTGCAAACGTAGCCGGGGTAAGGCAGTGTGTGGGCTTTTTGCTTCACGACGCTGCCAAAAGTGCGTGGGCACCCACGGGTGCTCTGCTGAAGAGGGCTCCTGTAGCAGAAATTACTTCTTGCCTCCTCCAACCGAAGAAATGGGGTTGGTGACGTACACGCGGTCTTTGATTACCACAGCAATTCTCCAACCAAAAATGCAACACTGTAACATAAAGGCATGCCTCTTCCGCAGTTTGCTGCACTTTTACTGCCTCTGAGACAAAGAGCAAACATATGATTGGGCAGGTGTGAGAGATAAGACAATAATAAACGTTTCTTCAGGACTACTAATGATCTTTCAGTAGATACTGTTGACAGAAGATGCAGATAACATCATCCAAAACAGAGTGAATGGCTCCTGATGGCATTAACTGTTCTCAGGTCGTATGTGTTTTGGGGAAGGGGTGGGGTTTTTTACACTTTGGACCTTGCCTGAATTAACAGAGCACTGATTAAAGGCTTTGAGTACAACTGCAAACTACTGCAAATAATATGAGAGCAACTGGGGGCATTTACTCTCAAGTGTCCCGCATAAATGTAGAGATGTGCAGAGTGACACTACTGGACTGTATTTTTTGCTGATACATTATCCCTAACATTAAATTTAATGAAACTCTGTAGTGGTACAGACCACTAGTATAATGTTCTAGTCTCACAAGGTGTTAATTGGCACATCTTTGAAAATTTACAGAATCACAGTCTAAACTTTGACCGAAGCCATCAGGCCATATTCATTTTGAATTTCATCTGGAAATGTAGGGGAACAAGGACAGCAATATCAGCCCCGTTATCCTGCATCTCTACCAACTTGCCTAAAAGAAAACGTGGGTCTTTATCTTGCAGATCCTCTATGCACAAAATTTCCATTGCAGTCGTGATATCTGACTTAGCAATTGATTTTCTCATTATTGTTCCCATGTCAATAATTCCCCATTCCAAGCCAGAGTGTATCTGCATGGCAACTAGGAGCCTGACCTCAGCACAACTGCTGCATGCTAGTTTTTTATCTGGTGATCTGGCGCATCTCTAAAATGCTAAGACTTGGCAGCAAGGGCTCCAACCTCCCAGCCATGTGCCGTGCATTTGCTGGGTTTGGAAGACCTCTGTAAAACACTCAAAACTGTATTTTTATTTCTCTTTGCAAACTGTGTCCAGATTGCAGCACGGACAACCCCATGCACTTTGCTCTGCCATATTGTGTCAGGTTCCTGGTGTGGTCCCCTGCCTGGATACCCCAAAACCTCCCTTTAGCCCCAGAGACGCAATGTGGCTGTCCCTTCTGCAGGATGTTGGGATAACTGTGTCTCCATCTGCTCTTTGTTCACTGAGCAAGTCAATCCATCAGCAATCTCTAGGCAGGTCATTCACAAAGTGATTTGCACTGCACGTGGTGCATTTGGGGGTGTAGCCAAGCAGACCCCACTTCAGCTTTTGTGTCTTATGCCCATGATATGGTTGACACTAACAGCACCATTCCTGGTCTGTACCAGGGGTGCGCAAGCTTAGTGGTGGGTCAGATCCAATTGGTTGCAGTACTGTTTCCTTCTCAGGGTCCTATTCCAATAAACAAACAAACAAACAACAACAAAAAAAAAACCACAACAAAAACACATTTTGCTTTCCATTATATTATGTATCATGTTATAAGGTAGTCTTTTAAAGTAATACTGATTTAAACCTATTTTTTTTCTGGGTACTTTTTCTGCCATTAGTGATAGCTGATTGTTGTTGCTGTTCCTTTTATCTAGGACATAATTTTGTTTTCAGGCTGTGAATGATTGCAGTGCAACGTCTGTCACCTAAGCTGATGCCTTTCACCAGAATTTGGAGGTTGCCTCTCTTTGCATCTTTGACAGGGAAGAGCTCTGATGATTTTGTGCCCTGAGCTCCTGCACCGAGCCAGGGAGAGGAGGATTATGTCCTGACCACAAGGCAGGTGTCAGTGTCTGTTCACTCCAGTAACTGCTGTTAAACCACACCTCTGAAAAGAGAGACAGAAAGAAAAAAAGAATGCAAACAGAATGGAATAACAGAATCCTCGACCTGCTGTCCCCCAAATATATGCTCAAATGGTGGCAGGGATGGGGAGAAGACCAGAAGCCCCCCGATGCTGATAAGCTGTTTGGCATCACAGGGCTTGGGTTAGCGACCACTTGCTGGGCATCTCCGTGACTTTCATGTTCCATGCTCTGCTCCTCATCTCCAGTATCTGTTCAGCAGCACCAGGCATCAGTGTTGCTTTCACTTTGTTGTTGTCGCCAGGTGGGCATGCGTCGCTTCTGCCAGCACAGGAGCCATGCCAACTGCTTTTGGGTGTCCTCAAGGTACAGCTGGTAGCTCCTGGTCTTCCTGCAGGCCTTCCTGTCAGCCAGGCTTCTCACATTTGACAATGGCACAGCCACAACAGTACTAGGTATGTCATGTTCCCAAATACTTACTGAAATCTCCCATTTAGATAGTAGCTATTAGGCAATTTTGGATGTTGCTCTTGTCCTGGCATGACCTTCTGTAACTATACCTCAAGATTAATTGTATTTGCTCAAGGAGTTGGCAGAGTTGTGTTTTGCCTTCTGCCTACTTGTCCCAAACTGGTGAACTTAATAAAGTGTTGTGAGGTGTGTTGTGATATTCTAACGATGACAAATATCAATCTTTTTCATCTACCAAGACTTTTTGTTATCTAGTTCTTCATCATCTGCCATCTGCCAGCCTGTTTGACATTGCACAGTGTAGATTTGGCATGTTACTCCTCACTGATATATTAAAGGGAATTGGTCAGAGGAACCACTTACAGTCTATGCTAGCTGTTTCTGACTTAACTGGAAATGCATGTGACGCAAACTAGGATTTATAATTTGTTAACTTGCTGCTATGTGCTGTGCTGTGCAACATCTTATCAAAACATGCAAAACTGAACTAGAAGAAGACAGCAAATAAGAGGCAGTGACATTTCTGTTTTCCCTCAAATAGGTATTCATCAGTCACATACCAAAAATTTTCAGGAATTTCATGTTGTTTCAGTGATTCTGTAGTATGTTGCCTCCTCTATTTATTACAGCATCACTTGGTTATCTTATCTCTGGTGGGTGCACTGCTATCTACAAAGGAACGTCTCCTGCTCTGCTTTTACGCCTCAGCTGAACACTGAAGGCTGTGACTAAGATTTCTGACTGCTTAGAATGACATGATAGTGCCTTCATCTCCTGTTAGCCAAGGGAAGATTTTTATCTGAAGTACCTAGACCTTGTCTGTTGGCTGCTCATCTGGAGCCATGCTTTCAAAATCCTGTCAGGTTGGGTCAAGTTCTGGGTTTGCCCCAGCACAGATGCAAGTTGACTTTGGTTCAAATAGGACATGAGGAAATGTAGGGCTAACATTTGCTTCAGATCAGCCTTTTGAAATTCTTTGCTCCCTTTAAATTGAGCGTGAGCTCATTTTGAAGTTTTCTGGTCAGATTTGTGCAGTTTAGGCACAATTTGATAAATGGTGTCCTTAATATGATTTCCAGTGTTTTATGGACTTACTCATTTTTACCGTTGTGTATTTCTGCCTGTATTCATAGACTCAAGAGATTCGTCATCATTTTTTTTTCCCATTTCCAATTTTCAATTAGAGTCTATTGTGTTTCAGGCTATGACTTGCTGAAAACAGCCTCCAAAACCAGGTGAGGTTGTACCAGGTTCTTTTGTTACTCTCAAGATTTTTCATTAGGAATGTTTCTCTGACTCTTTTGCTTAATTCCCAGAAGCTTTTCTCTTGTCAGACATGCTAGTGGCACTCTGAATTATCCCAAAGACACTCTGAATAGAGCACTTAACTGAAGCCAATTAGAGGATGAATTTGCTTAGGTATGTTAACTTTGTCTGTGAAGGTGTGGGAGACTGTCTTGATTTCCACTAAATAATCTTCAATTTACTTGTATCTTGCCAAACTCCTTTTCTTCTCAGCATGTTCTCTGTAAGTTTATGGCTGAATTTAGCTTTTCCTTCTCTTATGTTTAGAGTTCTATACTCATGCTCATTCCTCTTTCTACACAGCGTGACTATTTCTGACCTCAAGTCAGATCATCCGAGATTGTGTCAACTTATCTGAAACCTTCAAGACAAGAAACATTGCTGAGAATCCTTTTTGTTGCCTGCACAGATTGTTTGCTATATAGACTAGAAAAGTTGAGACCTATTCTCTAGATATTACTCTAGTGCAAATAACCACAATTAACAGTTGGCCCATCTCCAAAGGAAGCCACTTGCCCACATATCATATCTACCAGTAAGGGAAGGGAAGAAGCAATGGCATGTTTTTCCCATAGCAAATTGGATTGGCTAAAGACAATTGCTTGCATCCAGTAGAGGAAGTACTCCTATTTAGTGCAGATTGGCCATGTTTTCCTCTGTTGTCTTTACCTCTTTCTCTGGCTGACATTACTAAACAGGACAGCCAGAATTCTTGCCATTGACTCCAGTCAGAGAGGGAAGTGGAGCCCTGATGTTTGCAATGGAAAATAACAGGACTTGCTTGATACCCAGCAGTGTTCAAAATGCTGTTCAATAATGGTCAAGGTGTGGTGTTGAGCCTCAGCATTAGCGAGGATAAAATGAAGAGCACTGAGGAGCAACATGCTGGAAGTTACAGATGCTGCATGGCCTTGGTTATGTTATGCCTTCAGACCAGTGTGCTAATAGATATAACTCCAGAAAATTACCTTTCTGAATTTGGTGATTGTTCCTATAATACTCACAGGTGGCATCAAGAGCATGATTTGCCAGTGCCTTCACAACACAAAGGGCAATTGAACAGAGTCTCTGGGAGGAACAGAGTCCCTCCCAGAGGGAGGTGGTCACTCCAGCTGAGGTACAGCTGGTGCAATTCTTGCATCCACCAAGCACAGCATGAAGGTAAGAAGGAAAATAATATATTCTTTCCTGCCTTCTGTGTATCTATGAAGAAGCATCCACAACCCATACTGTAGAACATTGAAGAGAAAAAAAAAGAAAAAAAGTCCAAAGCAGTCATGTACAATGACTGAATTGGAAAAAGGATGCTCCTCCCCCAGCCCTGTGTCTGTTCTTCCCACATCACCTTTGCTATAGCCTCCAGGAGTAAGGAATGTCACGGTTGAGAGATTGTTAAGATTTCTCCCATTTAGAAGACAAGTTTATGAATTAGGGCACTTATTCTGGGCCTTGAAGAGGCTGATTTTTCTCTCTGCTCTGCCCCAGGCTCCTCATGTGCCTCTGAGTCAGTGACTTTGACATTTTTGGCAAGGAGGACACGCCTAATTCCCACTACTTGTGAAATTTATGTTCTCTAACACCTCATTGAGCTGCCACCTGACTTGGAGACATTAGAAACCTTAAAGCACTCAAGGATGTATTTGGTGTAGCTGCTGCAAATCAGACACCTCGGTGCCTGGTAGCACACTGCAGGAGCACATGGCTCACAGCAACCACTGGTTACTGAAGGGCTGCACAACTCACTTCAGGCTGCTGCAGCTGTGTGACCAGCAATATCTGCAGAGAGAGCTGAGCAATCCTAAGTGAGCCTGCTGCACAGGAAAACCTTAGATTTTGGTTGTTATGGCCCATATTCACCAAGAAGTCAACTTATGCATGCTCCTCCAGTGTGTACACTGGGGGAACAACTCAAATCCCTGTAGCTCAGTGTGCTGTTATCAAGGATGACCAGTAGTGGTTGGTTAGGGGTAGAGTATAGGAAACAAGACAAATGGGGAGGGAGCCTTCACCTGCTCTTCTCTCCCTCAACCTCTGCCTGCTCTTGAAGGTGTTGGGTGGACACTGCAGGTTGTTGGGGCTGTCTCTTGCAGTGTGGTGGCCACAGAGTCTTTCTGCCAGCTGGTCTGATGGTGCGTGCAGCTGGGCTGGAAGGGCCAGTACAAGCCTGAAGTGCTCTGAACTTGTCTTGCATCTATGGAAAGTCCTGAAACTCTTCACCATTGCGGTGCCTAATGTTGTTTGTGGGTCTCACCAGCAGCTCTCCATGAGCAAAATGAGGTCATGGTACTTCCCTATGCTGGCACGAGTGTCGTGAAAACAAACAAAAGATTGCAAAATGCAAATATTAGAGCTATGGAAAGTGTTTAAATATCTCAAAGAGATGGCTCGAGTGGCGTGTATTATCTGTTACATCATGCTGTATTTTCCCTGGAAAAAATGGAGGACTTGAGCTATTGTTTATAAGTTGGCAGTCTGATTACTTGCTTGTATAGTGCTGTTGAATCCAGAAATTACACCACAAGTGAATCTGGCCTGATATTCTTTAACAAATTTGTTAATGATGTCTGAAAGCCTGCCTGTATTTTAGGATGTTCAGTTATTAATCAGAAGAATTAAACTTACAGCTGTGTCACCCCTGTGAAAAGAATACAGAAAAGTACATCTAAAAGAAACCATAAAGAACACAAAAATAAATTTTTAGGGGTAATGTGATGCTTGCTAACAGTCGGTTCCTGGGAGAAGTTGCCTGTTTTCTTGACAGTTAATTTCTTATTGTTTATCAGTTTAACTAAACCAAGTTGAGTAGCCTCTGGTTTTGGATGATACTAATGAAAGACATCAAGAAAAGTATATCTACTTTTTATATTATTACTTAATTTGTTCCTTACCTTATTTCACAGAAATATTATAGCTTCATGAGTTCCACCTCCCCCAGTGAGGTTGTTTTGCCAAGGAGCAGCCTCCAGCCTGATGAGGCCGCAACTGCACTGGCTCCTTCCACACCTGGTGATCGAGTGCCATCAGCTTCAGTGGGAGCAGGGGGCTTCTAGTGCCCCTAAGGAGCTGTTCCCAAAAGGCTGAAAAATGCAGACAGTAAGAAGTAGATGATGCAGAGGATATCATTGTTTGGATGTTCACCATCCAGGTGTAGATGCTGATGCTGTAACTTATCTCGCTGAAATCTCTTTGAACTGTGGCAGATTTCTAAAGCAGCGGTAATGTGCGCTTGCCTCTGGTAAAACAGGAGAAGCCAACATGTAGGGCTTTTACTGCCTCAATATCCCAAAGAATTTTTAACGAGTCAGAGTTAACTCCAGTGTTTAAAAGTAAAATATGGTTATGGCTATCAAATTCAACCTACATTTAACAACCATATATTGATTTTTCTCCCTTGTAATTTTATTTCCGTGAACATTTCTGTTTTCTTAATTAGTAGGCTTTTAAAGAGAGATTTAACATTTTCATTATCAGAGGGTAACTTATGAAACAGCTGTATGGAGAGAGAGGGAAAGATAGAAGGTGGGACAAAAAAAAAGAGCATCAGTGAAAGACTTTCTATCTACTTAAAGAGGAAGTGTGCACACATGCGCGCACATGCATGCACACAAGCTAACCCTGACTTTACAATTAAGACAAAATAGCAGTGGCAAAGCTGGTAACAAAACTCAGCAATTTCCAATTGCACAGTCACTCTGTAACGGGAAGAACTGTTTACCCCATGTTCCTTATTAAATTGAAGTATTTTATTTAATGAGCATGACTCATGCAAGGTGTTCCCATAAATCATCAGCTGGTTTACAAACTCAATAACTAGGCTTCCTGCTATAACTAGGCTGTGCACACCTTAAATTATTAACACGCCAGGGCCTTAAGGCAGATCTTTGATGATGATGATATAAACACTGTGAGGACAAGGTGCTCTCTCAGCAAAAGATTATTGACTCTAATTACCATTTACCACAGGAAAAAGAAAAGAAAAGACAATAAAATATGAGGGAGAATTTAAATCTCAGATTTAATTTTATGAGGAGTTT
Organism: Anser cygnoides; assembly: GCF_040182565.1. Classification (NCBI taxonomy): domain Eukaryota; kingdom Metazoa; phylum Chordata; class Aves; order Anseriformes; family Anatidae; genus Anser; species Anser cygnoides. Next base: position 71,147,287 of record NC_089874.1, read on the forward strand.
TAAACCCCAAACTTTTTGTTGTTGTTGTTGTTCTTTTTGCTGCCGCTCTTTTTGGCTGCTGCTGTTGCATGATACTCTGTAGTTGGCTGATCTTGAAAGCATGACAGTTGTTAAGAAGAAAAGAAACAAAAAATAAAACATGAGAGAATGTTCAGTTGATGTTATGTACATTCTTTGAAATGGATGGAAAAAGGCCAGAGGGAACAGAAAATGATAATACATTGGAAAGAATCCCAGCCTTAATTGTTTTCATGTATGTAATGTAATAAAAAGGTTAAAGCACTAATATGCCTGACTACAGTCATTTGGTTTGTAAACCAGAACTGCAGGTCAGCCTTTAAAAAAAGCATAGTATGCTCTTATTATATGCTTCGATTTTACTGAACCCTCATTATAAGAACGCTTGAAGTAATGGTCTGGGGCTGAAATACAGTTATAGGAGAGCTTTACTTTAAATTCTGGCCAGGTGAAAGGACAGGGACAGTCCCACATACAATTTATACTTTAGTTTGGTGAGTGCAAATTTCATTAGAGAGTGGCGTGGTGAGGCAGCAGAAGCTGGATTCGGTGTAGTCACATCCTAACAGATGAAAATAAACCTTGCATTTCACTGCAAGAGGAAATGGCTTTTGTTTTAAAGGCGTTTACAATGTTGTTCTTTTTTCAACCTCATTTTTGAATGTGTTTTTATTAATGTAAACAGCAACTTCGTACATTTTTAATGATCCTTCCACGCCATCGGATCCCCAAGGTACTTGGCAGTTAGTACAACAAGGGCTCACTTTCTGCCTGCTGCTGAAATAAACCATTTGGGATTGGAAAAAGGCAATCCTCTTGTCTTATTATAATAACAGGACCACGTCTGTAACTTGTGTAATCAGGAAGACTTCTCTCCTTCCCAACATCGGTGCACCCAAATCCTCCCGTTTCCTAATTTTTCTTTTACCTGTCAGTCATTTGCAGGTGGAAACAACACCGTCCCTAAGTTCACTCCTAATTTGTCACTGCTATGCAGCTACCAATGGACTTTGTGTGCACTGATTCTGCAACTTACACATGCAAATGAAACTGAGGCCAAACTCAACACAAAAATGGAGGCAATGTATTACTATTTCTCCTCAAAAGGGCTTGGAGCTCAGACTTTATATTTCTCTTATAAACCAGCACCTCCTCCAGTGAGTCACAGCTGGAGTCCAGGTTCAAAATTAAGCGTCAGGGATATGCACAGCATAGTGAGCCACTAATGCCATGTTCTGCTTTATTTAGGCTTTCCTTGGAGGTCCTCTATCCAAGCTCTGGTCAGTCCCACTTCTACTTAGCATGTGATATATAGCACAATCGCAGCCAACGGTTGTAAGCTACAGGCACTCACTGGGTGTTTTAGTGTGGAAAGGTTTTAACTACTGGTGCTGCTTCCATCTCCCTAGCAAGAGATGTTGCTCTGGGAAATACAGATGTATTTGCTTAAGAACATTCTTCCTCAACATTGCATAGGACAGAAAGATAAGTGCAAGATGCATGATATCTATCGATAGTGGGTCCTCAAGTTTATGCGTGCCATTTCATCTGGATGTTAGTACCCTGTCTTCGTATCAGTTCTGAGAAAAATGAACACTGAAGAAAATGAATGTGGTGCTTTCACATTCTCTGAGGTTTATTGTCCCAACAATGAATGGGAGACTTACATGAGTAACTCTTGTTAATAATACTGGAAGCTAGGACACCTTTACAGCATGCATTGTGTATGAAATATATATAATGTAAAAAACTGTGCACGAGCACGAACATGTGAGAGAGATGAAGAGAAAAGAAAGATAAATAAAAGTGTTCACAGATATTAAAGAAAAAAAAATATAATTTATTTTTCCCTACAACTTCATTAACAAAGGATAGGGTTAACTTTAACTATACAAGTCATAAAATTCTGATTCTGAGTTTCCATAGAAACCTGAACTCTGTTTCCCTTTGTACATGCATTTCTAACTTATCTTTATTTGCTCACAGAACATAAATACAGTTGTATAGAATGAGCACTCTCTAGCAATAGAAGTGAATGCTCTCCCATCGTGTTGTCTCATGAGCATGCTGTGTGACAAGGTTCATCTCAGCAGAGCACCTATGGAGCCAAGCTGCAATGATAGAGGAGGGACTCCATCCTGCCCTTGTGCTTATGGTGCTGTGTGATTTACCTCACCTTGTGTCACGTTGCTCACTAACAGCCTCTTGAGAGAGTCACAAAGTGATGAGAACTTGGGAGCTTTGTCAATCAGGGACGAGAAATAACTAACTACTGCCTGGGAGGTACAGAAAACAGAGCCTGCTGCTGGTGGAGGTGCCAAAGTTATTGTGAACAGAGATGCAGGCCTACTGAAAGCACAGAGAGAGTGGAGGGCAGCAATTTTTATTTTTATTTTTTTTTTAATTTTGAATAATTGAATGCAGGATGGACCCCAGGCATATTCTGGGCCCTTTGTGTTGGTGGTTTCTTCACGCAAAGGAAGGCTGTGAGGAGAAATGCCCAGCAATGCCACAGCCCTGCAGCAAAGCCTCTTGCAAAGCCCTGCAGAGACAGCCGCAGAGCTCATTTCTGAGCCTCACCATCACTGCTGCCCTGTCCCCTTCCTGCTGCTGAAGCTACCTCTTGCATATTTCCCAGGCTTTGTGTTTCCAGATGGCTCCACATCAGCTTAGATTGGGGTGGGAGAAACATGATGCCTGTTTTCTCATGTCCTCTGTCAGAACATAATCTCCTTGCCACATCCTGCCCCATGCAAGCCTCTCCACACAAACATGTACCTGTCAGCTCTCCCCCAAGCCTGAGAATATTACTGGTTAGAGATGCAGCAACACTTTCAGAAGGAAAGCTGTGAATAGACTCAAACCAACAAATACAAATAGCTGCACAGTTGCATCTTGTCTCCTTTCTTCCCATTGAAAGAAGTGTTGGAACTGTAATCCTGCCTGTTTCTCAGAAGGCTGTCTGCAGGTAGCCACCAGAATGGAAGCCGGGCATCCTCTGGGACATCCTCTGCCTCAAAGCTGTGATTGCGAGGCTTCACCTCCTGCATCACTCAGTGGTGAGTTGATGGGTTTGTTTTAGGTGAGATGAAAGTTTGAGACAGAGAGTGAAATCACTTCAAATGCAAGTAAGAGTCCTGAGCTGTTGTGGCAAGACAGGCCAGGCTTCATCACCATTTGTGTCCATGAGTTTTGCAGAGTGGCTTATTTGTAGTAAATGGATGCCCCAATTTACTGTGCAGTTGCTTCCGGGGCAATCAAATCATAAATCTGATTTATGCCCTGTTTCAGTGACCGAAGGCCCTTACCATGCAGTGGCTTGCATTATGACATCACTAGAAATGGTTGTAGCAGCCATGCCAGAGAGGAAAAACAGCATAAAGACAGGTGGTGCTGCAAATAGAAGAAATGGCACTACCAGGAAAAGGAGATTAATGAGGGAAGTGATGGAGATGCATCTCTCATTTTTATTTTTGCATATGGGTGTGCTCCAGCATTGGTCTTCTTTATGTCATTGCTTTACCAAGGTTTTTTTTACCAAGGTTTTTCTTGTGTTTTACTTTGTGTGCGTGCGTGTGTGTGTGTGTTGTTTCGTGCTTTTTCTTCCCTGTGGTTGGTTGACTTTGGGAGTGTGTTGTTCAAAGCCACTGAAAGTTTTGCAACACCGGAAGACCTGGTAGATACAGAAGATCCAGCAGGGCACATGTGGCTGTCAGTTTAGCTACAGGACTGGTATCTCCTACTTTACCTAGAAAGGTAGTACACACTCGCCACCACCTTAAGAGTGGGAAGAGAGGTTCTGGAAGCAAGAACAGGCACAGCTACGCATATAGCACAAAGCCATCACAACAAGTCATGCTAGGAAGAATGAAGAACTTCTCTTTTCTGGTGCAGGAAAATAAATAAATAAATAAATAAAATAGCACCTTTCTAGATAGAGGTCAACAGTCCCAGCACAAGCAATGGGAGGCCTTGAACTTCCAAATGCGTGTGCATTTCTGAAACTGAGAGCCACTGCATCTTAAGATGGTTGATTTTGCCTCCCAGCCTACAACTGGAGGAAGCGTTTTCAGGTTTGCATTCTAGCTCTTTCATTAAACGTGTGTAATAAACACTGTCATAACTTGTAATACAGGAACATACTAGAAAGTAACAATTTTAACCGCTTTTCTCACTTTACTCATTCACTTCACTCACTTCACTCATTCATTTAAATATAGTAGTGGCTTTTTAACAAACAAAAAATGGGGAGGAGAAGTATTAAGAGTTCTGGGAAACTTGTACAACTTGCTTGTGTGTGTGAATGAGATGGAAATTTTAATCTCTACTACCAGATTGTTGCTGCTCTGGGAGGAAGCAAAAACAACAAAAAAGTGCCTGTAAGTACTTGTTGAAATAATGGCCCCACCAAACCAGATGTTGGCTAGATGAGCAGTCTTTTTCTATGTGTTCATGTTTCCCTTGCTAATATTTGATTTCTGTGCAAAAATTAAAACTCACTTAGTGCCTGCCTACAAGCTGGCAAGCCTCCAGATTATTAGGATATTTTAACACATTTTAAACAAAAGGCTCAGAAACATTTGCTATGCCTTTTGTTAAAGGATACTTAGGAGAATAACAACAGCAAAACATCCAAAAGGCCTTCCCTTGATAGAAGGAAAGATCCTGCTGAGGAGAAAGGCTATGTTATACTCAGATGTGTCATACAGAGCTGTGGATGTGGACACATGCTCTGAGTAGGAGATGTACACTGGATTAGGTGTTTAAGGCATCACTGAAGACTATTGACGTGCCACCAATCACCAAGTGCTTTTCAGTGAAGCATGACAAGTAGTAAACTAGTCATGATAACTTGACTTTTTAGCTCTTGCCAGAGAAACCTAATTCTTATGCAGTAGCATAGAAAGCATTTTAACGATGAAGACTTCACAAGTCAAAATACCGCTGTTTTTGTGACTCTGGATATCCCAAAGGCAAAAACTGAATGAGTCATTAATTTCCTGAAAAGCAACATATTCATGTGGATTTAAATATGTTCACAAGTCAGGCCTTTCCCTCTTTCATGACTCCCATTATGAAAAATTCAGTCTTTCTCTGACAGTAAAGCTGCCACATGTGGGAGAGGAACTCAGAAAACATGCTGCAATATCTCCAAGGTTTTCTTCTGAGTGTGTCACAAGATGTGTCACAAAACAGTGGTGACAATTTTTCAAAGAAACACATTGTCCTCACAGGTATTTCCTGTCTGGCATTATTGTATACTGATGGAAACTGGGGTTCTGATTCTTTGCACATATTTACATAAGAGAGGCTGGGTAAAAGTCAGGTGTCAATAGTTTAACACTACTGCATTGCCTCTGACTTTGGGAGATAACCTTGAGAATTTGGGGTCCTATCTTTTCCAAAGGGTAGGGAACTCTCTGTTCAAATTATAGTAAATGGAAGTTCTGATAATTTTGTGTCACTAGAAGTTAGGCCCCTTGGTATTTCAAGCAAAACACTAAAATATCAAATTACTGCAACACTAAACTACTAAAACATCTCAGTTCTTCTAAACATTTTGACATGAAAATAATTATTGGTCCCAAAACAAACTGTACACTAGGCAACTGTGCTGAGTGCATTTTAGCTCCTATTCAAGCAAAGAATTGATATAGTCTCTTAAAATATGTTTGTGATGAGCTATTCACTAGATACATTCAACCATGTAACTTCATCACGCTTGTCAAGTGTTTGTATACTAAAGTAATTGTATTCTTCACAGCTGGGGATGATGGGGTGGTTGCATCAAATCCTGGTGTTGGCTCACCCAGTTTTTTTCTGAAAGTTCATAAACTCTGTCTGTGGCCAACTTCACTTCTACAGGTCCAAGCATCAAATGAAGTGTTCAAGTGATATCTGGATGCCTAATGCAACTCGGTGGGCTCATATCTGTATATTGCCAATGATGCTTTTCCAAATTTATGACAAAATTTCTAGATTTATGCACTCTATGCAAAACCCAATCCTTCTTCATGGTCTTATTATATGATAAACCCTTGCTCCTTAAGGGTTTTATATATAAAGCTGCGCGGATTTAATATAGCATGTGCTTTATTTTGAACAGACTCTACATTATAATGCAGCAGTGTAATAGAACTCTTCTGGTTGACAAACACTCTGGTGTAAATGATTTAATTTACTAGCTGAAGCATGAGTCTACATATTATTGTAATGATCAGTCATTGCATACTAAAATCACTCATCCTTAATGTAATGATTTGGTATCCCTACAGAGAATTTGAGTCATCAGAAAGTCATTAGATACAGTAAAAAATGAAAATTACTACTACACAGCAGTAAACACTATTAACTGTTAGTTAAAACAGCATTTAATTTAGCAATGCAACAGTTTACAAATTTCTGTAGTTTACTTAGTTCTCATGTAATTGTGACTACAAAGCTAATGCTTCCAGTACCAATAACCTGAAAGCCATATGGGGTGGGGAGAATATGACTATTTCAGCTCAAAGTGGAGCACCTACACATTGTTACAGCATACCACGTTAACCTCTATCTTAAGGGTCCAGCCATATGAAGTAGAAGCCATGGCTGACTGAAGAGAAGGCAAGAAGGAACATTATGTTTCTTTAAGGCATCTAGGCACTGAACTATTGCTCCACAGAAGTATGTTATTTATTCTCCTGTATATGTTATTTATTCTCCTGTAGCAAGTGGAAAGCTTGCTTTAAAGTAGAATGCAATAAACTTCAGTGCTCTGATACGGTCTTCAGGCTTAGACAGTACATCATCTGGACACCTGTTATGGTTGGTTCATGTTGCTTCTAAGGAGCAAAATAATATTCTTAGGCAATGTTGAGGCTCCTGACCATCTCTTAATATGGCCACCTTTTCTGGTGGCCATGATCTGAATGCAAAATGATGGGGTCCCAGGCCTTCGGGAGTTTGAGTTCATCAAATGGGACTTCATAAGTAACGATGTAGTAGATTTGATTGCCAGGGCCAAAGTTTGGAAAAGGACAGTTGGTGTTTATGAATGGCATGCAAAATTCATGCAGGTGTAATATCCTTCTATGACTGAAACTTCTGCTGTGACCATCTCCTCTCATGGCTATGGCTAAATATTATGACATTTCTTTAAACACAAACTACCGTGCAGCAAGTGTGGCTTGCCAGGACAATGTGCAGTGTGTGTGTGTTGGGAAATGTTTCTCAGGCTTTTGCTCCTTATTAAGTATATGTCTAACGTACATGTGAGGATTTGGCCTGGTGTCAGTAGCAGCTGAAAACCTGACTGGTGTTTGCTTAGCAATAAAACACTCCTTTGAAGTACTGTCTCTGTTTTTACACATGGATAATTGAAGTATAGTTTCTACAGGAAGACAACATGCATGTTTATTTAGTTTCTGGCGGATTGGTCCTGATGAACATTGCTTGTGGTGTGTGAGATGTTGCCCCTCCTCCAAGAGGCAGCAGGGCTGGTACAGGGGGATGTGTGGGCCCTCCATCCTCAGCGCCTGGTTATGCAGCTGAAGACCCTAGCCAGAAGGCTCCCACTGTACCCACTCCATCAACAGACAGCTGCTTAAGGGAAGGGGAATCCCAAGCCAGGTGTGATTTCTAAAGCTAAAGCTGTCACAACTCTTTAAATCTTTTTTTTTTTTAACTAGAATTGTTAACCATTTGATGAACATGCTTTTCTCTGGTACAGTTTGGCCTATGTAGGTTCATGTAGGGTTTTAAGTGAAGATTAAAGGGCATTTGCACTAGTTGGAAGCAAAATGTGCAAAATAACAGTTTTCCCTGGTAAGGTGTCCTTTTGCAGACAAGGCCCAGGATAAAGGTTTAATTCTCTTTTTCTTTTTCTCATATGTGAAACTTGTGGCAAACCTCTGAGTAGAAACCATATCTCCCAAGTCCAAGATTAGCTCCTTAACCACAGGGCTGAGGTTCCTTTTATGTTGTTTTCCTTTTGTCACACAGTGTTGTATAAATGTCAGGGGCTAGTTTTAGTTCTGTCAATCACCACCGACACAGGTTGCACAAAGGACTATCTTCTGTCATCCTGTAATTCAGCTGAAGTTGCCGGAATAACACCAGAGGTGAATCTAATCCATCACTTTGTGCATGCACATATATTCTTTGTGGGTTCTGTGTATATATAAGCTGGGGAAGTATTGATTTGATATGCAGAGGATCAAATGTTTGTGCATAGACTTCAGAGATAAGATAGAATTGTGGGAATTCTCTCATTTTCATATGTTTGAATGAAGAATTGGCTGGAGGGGCATTTTTTGTTGGTATCATATGAATGTCTGGTGATACTTTTCAGTTAGCAATAATTACATTACATCTGCTGTGTACATAACAGGAAACTAATTCTTATGAAGCTACAATACATGGATATAGATTTTGAGTTTTGTACTGTTACATTTACTAACCACATAATTGCATATTTAGTCCTATTACTCTAGATCCTGAAATGCTATGGTGCAGGGTATAATTACATCATTTACTCTTGAAGAAACCCTCAAGATATAATATAAATAATAGGATTGCAGATTCATAGAAATTAGAGATAGGAAAAAAAGCCTATTAGGTCATCTGCAACCCAGTGAGAAGAATTATAGCAGTTAGCTGGAGTGCATCTTATCATAGGCATTGATTTTTCTGCCTCCTTGTGCTAGAATTCCCCCAGATCCCTGCAGAAGTGCTGCTTGCTGCCGTGCGAGAGAGACTGTGAGCCGGTGTCCCTGCACAGGCTGGCAGCTCTGCAGTAGAGCTGTTCAGAGGACATCAGTTTCACCTGGTGGGGGAAAGTCTGCCCAGAAATCCATGCAATGGTGCCTTCTCTTCACCAAAGACATGTAACCCAGGGGCTGCATTGGTCACTGGCAGATGTGGGATGAGGGCTGTTTTAGGAGGTGCACTGAGGTTTGTGCAGGTCTTATCATTCTGCTCAACTTTAACTGAGACTTTGGTCTTTTCCTCCACTTAGTTATTTAACTGGAACGTAAACAGCAATTATAAAGTAGCCACAAACACTAACAGCAGCTCTTATCTAAAACAGCTGTCTCCCCTTCAGCCCCTTTTCCTTCAATAATGGACAGCAATCTTCTAAGAGGTACAAAGGATGGAGTGACTATGAACTGATCCAGCAGCTGTCCAGGTTCTTCTCAGTTTGGTACCTCTTCCCACCACTCTACTCTCCTCTAGTAGGCACAGCTTGCTCCATCCTTTTTGCACTTGTCTTTACTGTTTTTCATATTTCTTCTCCCTTCGCTTTCTTGTCATTCTTAGAGAAGCTGGTTCTCCTTCCTTCTTTCTCCCTTTCTTATGTACAGGGAGACCAGCCTCAACAAGAGAGTGTGTAGGCAAAACCACCTTCTGCACACACACACCTGCGGCACATTTAGATGTGAGTGGAAGGAAGATAATTGTAATTGGAGTTTTATAGCTTCAGCCAGCTTCACCTTCGTTAGCTGTTACCACAGGTACATGAGAGAGAAGGTACTGTTGTCATCCTGTCCATCCTTCTTCCTTCTTCCTTGTCTTCCAGACAGGCCCCTGATGATATGTTTTTCACACTCTTCATTAGCTCCTGCTCACTGCTAGTGGGTTTGTTATTACTGTCTCTCCTTCCTTTGGCAGGGATTAGCTTGATCCCCGGAGGGCTCTGCAGCTCCTGACCTGGTGGAAAGTGGCCACATCATAATGCAGCACCCCTGTTTTTTTCTTCAATGTGGCCATGCTTTGGGGAACTGGGTCCTTTCCCTGGGATGAAGCCAGTGGCACATCATGGGACCGGCTGTGAGGGGCTGATAATACTTCTTTTTGTTCATGTTTTCTCAGGGTCAGAGCCCGACCTGCTGCCGATCCTCGATCATTGTGCCTTCATTAGCTTCAGGGGATCTCCACTGGTGATCTGGCCCTTTTTCACTTTATGGTGAACCAGCGGCACAGCATTCCTGAAGGATGACTAAAATGATGAGGCAATTAATTACAAAGCTGACTTAACTTCGTGCTCAGGTTTAAACAAGTTTACATCACTAACATTCCCCAGGTAATTGTTTTTCAAGGAGTGAGATCTTCTCTGCTAAAGAAAACAAGGGGGCAGAGGGGACTGCAGGGAAGGGACAGTGTGGTCAGGGAAGGGGGAACTTCAGCTCTCCAGGAGCACTGCAGCCCAGCAAGACTTCATGGCTTTGGGTTCAGCCTTGGTGGCTGCCCTGTGAACTGGGGTTGGTTCTCTGCAGGACAGGGTCAGGTTGGGTGCCACAGCTAGGATGACCCTCCTAGACATCCCAATAGACCCATTATCAAACCGGTAGCTGAGAATAGCTGAAAAGATGCATTGGAAATACTGGTTCTTACTGATGCCTTCCAGTGTGAAAGGCCACATGGCTCTAGCTCCACAGAGTCAAAAAACATGTCACCACTTGTCATGGGTGGCTGCATGCAAACAAGTGGACACCTGCATGTGCTCCTCACCTGTGGCACTCACCTCTTTCAAGATCACTGACCTTTTTTGTGCCACCACAAAAAAAAAAAAAAGACAAAAAAAGGCTGAAATGCATGTGAGACAGAGTCAGTTAATAGTGGTCTTTTACAAAGAAAGAGCAGGAGCAAAATTTATGTGACATTAAAGTCATTGGGAAGCACTTGGAATCATGGGAAAAGACACCTTTCAAATTATTGATGCCATTGTAACCAGTACCTCCTGCTGCTGCTGTCCTTTGGACTTTCTAACCCATGTTGGAAGCTTGTTTCAGTGGAGCCTTTAAATGTGTGAGTGAGTCCTCATCAGCCTGAAAAAAATGATCACTGAGAGCAGTGTGTCTGTGCTTGAGCAGAGTTAGGTCGCTGTAAAAAAAATAAATTAAAAAAAATTGCTTTGTGCCAAAATCTGCTTTTAATGGTTTGGAGTCTAGGTGGAATAGAGTTTCTCCACACAGGCAGCTGTAGCAAAGAGCAAGTTTGGTCCATGCCTTCCATGATGGCATGTAATACATACATTGTAATGTATGTACTACATGTATGTATATATTACAATGTATGTAATACATGTATGTAATACATACATTGTAATTCTGATTTCTAGCTGTGTTTTTATTTAAACCCTATCTGTAGATGTATCTAATAAACACTAATGGTAACTAATTTACATCCTAAAATCTATTAATTTAATCATACCCATTATATAAGTCAACGAATAAATAGCAAGTAGAGCAAGTAGAGTGAAACAAAATGAGCCAACCAATCTAACTTAAATAATGACAAGCACTGCAATCTATAACAAAAAATCACACAAGTTAACACTTAAACAGCATTTGCCTTTTCATCCAATAAATATACATTACACACCAGTCTATTAGATTTTTCATTCTTGGTGTGACGAAAGTGTGGGAAGAATAAAAACAAGTCCTTACGGGCAAAATTCCATCACGCATGCGAAGACAGGATAAAATCCTCCCCATTCTTCCAGTCCTATGGAAGGCGAAAGAAGAAGAGCCACTGGGTAGAAAATGCAATGTTTCTCGGAGGCAACAGGGATGGCAGAGCCATGAGGCCAAGGAATGACTCCAGACTCAATGTGTCAACATCTTGATATGGAGGATGCTGAGTTGCTGTTGTGGTCCATGAGACTGGAAGAGCAGCTGTTTCAAAGCTTCACAGCCTGACTTTAGGGAGGAACATCTTCTCTGCAGTGTTTTCAAATGCAGACATAAACTGGAATGTTTCACCCCAGAGAAAGGGTAACCTGGTGTTTCGGGCACAGAATGAGATTAGCAAATCTGGGTTATGCTCTTTTTACCCATTGAGTCTCTTTCTGGCGAGAAATGTCACTAGCCTACAGCTTTTTCTAGAGCCTAAATGTAACTGCAGAGCTGGTGTTTGTGGTGGTTTTACCACTCTGGAGAGGCAAACAGAGCCAAGAGCTGGTGATGGCTCTCATGGTTTGTTGGCAGTGTCTGTAGTGAAGACACAGATCAGACAGGACTAGAGAACCTGGACTCTTTTGTAGAAACTCTCAGGTAGTGGAACATCTTGCATGAAAGAATGACAAGATTTTGCAGTTAACACTTATGTATGTTTAAAATCATACCTCTCCAATGCACCAGACTGCTGTTGTCTGCTGCTCCCTCTGTTCCTAAAGCGGTGACCCTTTAACCTCTGCAGGCATCTCCACGTCCTTGAACAGCTTAATGCACATAGATAAGGCACTGTCCATTGTACATCCGCTGATGGTTAAGAAAAGAGCTTTTTATCCAAGGGTTCTACAGCTCAGGATGTTTTTACAGGGGAGTGGTCATGGTTTCAAAGAATTTCTCATTATTTCTTTCTGAGCTTCTCACCCCAATTTCCTCCTGTCTCAAACAAGTCCTGAGTGCAGTGACTCCTCCCTGAGGGAGGAGATTTATTGTTTTGGCAAGAACCATCCACTGGCCAAGTACTTGCATAGGTCAGTTTGTGAGTGGTAAAGCCTATAAATAAATTTGTTTAGAGATTTGGTGATGCCCCTGGGAAACTTTAGATCAACACATCTGTGTAGAGGCAGTTCCAGGCCTATGCCTCCCCCATTCCTTTTATTTTTAGAGACTTATACCCAAAAACAGCAGACTTCTTTCTTGGGGCCATGTTTTTTAAAGTGGTCCTATCTCAGCATCCAGGTATGAGACTATAATAATAACAGCAACAACAACAACTAATGGTGATGATAAGAGTAATACCTTTCACTTATGTATTTCTCATTGCTCTGATTTGCATTACATCAGAAATGTACAATAGGGGCTCTCTGCCAAGCATATAACCAGTGTTGACCTGAAGAAGTTATGCTCCAAGACATATGCAGGTTCCAAATAAAAATATACATGCAAAACTATATACATCACATATATGGAGTCAATCTGATTCATCCAAAGAGATGAAAGCAGTTGGCAAACAGCAATTAACTCATTTTCATGCAACAGATAAGCATCATCTTTCTATCTGATGGATGAGCAAGACAAGTTAAATGACTTGCCCAAGGTTACACAATGCATCAGGGCAGAGCTTGGAAGCAGTATAAAGGAGGCCTGATTCCTTAATCTAACCTTCCTCTCTCAACTTTCATCTGAATTTTCAGTGTATGGAGGAACAGACTTTCAGAAATGTGCACACACACACACATTTGTAAACCTGGAAGATAAAAAGATATTAAGGTTGGGCTGTAAGTGTATATGGTTAGCAAACTTTCCTTGAAGATCTGTACATTTTCCATGGCCTCTTAGCTTGCTTAGTTTAAAAGACGAGGGCCAATTAGCATTTGATTTTGAGTAACAAATATTCTGTTGCAACAGAAATTAGATCTGTGTCTCTCTTGATGTTGTAATTCTCAGTTTTAATGTCACCGGATTTTGGCTTTGGGTAATGAAGAGGCAAGAGCTACTCTGGTGAACTGCTGAGATGCTTTTCCTAACGTCAGAAAGATTGTAACAATTTACTTTTTTTTTTTTTTTTATTTTGGTCAGTGGAAAGCACTCACTCTTAATCTCATGAAATAAATAGTAAACTGCCAATAATTCTCACACTCCTGTAATATTATCTGCTCAAAGATCTTTAGGAATATTATGCATTAATTCAGTATGACAGCACTGCTATAAAGGTGTATGGGGCTTCTCTGCACGTTACAAAGGAAGAATTTTACGGAAGGAAATTTGAAGGCCCGCTTGTTAGCAACTGTGCTATATGAATGGTATGTGTAAAGAGCCAGGCATAAATGTAATCCTCCACTTCCAGGGATGAACAGGATGCTTGCATATATGGCAAGCTATTGTACCCAATAGCTGTGAAATTAAATATCAGACAAGTAAGTGACTTACTCAAGATCTCAAAGGAAATCTATGGCAGAATTGGGAAAGCGTCCTGCTCTTGTACTTGAGCCACAAAACCACTCTCCTCTTTGAACCTCCAATCAGTCTTTTCTTTGATATAAGGTTGACTGAGATGAGCTGATTAAGTTTCCATGTATCATCCGGAAGCTTCAGAACAGTCTTGTTTTGCTAGACATTCCCATCAGCCCCCATAGTTTCAGGCCTTTTTATTATAAAATGCTTTTTACGTTAGTCTTCATGGAAACTCCCTTTTTCTTTTGTTTTAATCATTTACAAGCTGGAGCCTTGCCAATTTATGTAACATGGTCTCATCCTACTCATTATTTCATCATACTCCTGCCAGATCTTTATTAAATGTATTTCTCCCCCCACTTTAGTTAAAAAAAAAAAAAAAAAGGGTGGGTGCCTGGGAACTTGAATATGCAAAATGAGTAGGAATTCAGATTTTTTTCTTTTCTTTTTCTTTTTCTCTTTTTCTTTTTCTTTTTCTTTTTCTTTTTCTTTTTCTTTTTCTTTTTCTTTTTCTTTTTCTTTTTCTTTTTCTTTTTCTTTTTCTTTTTCTTTTTCTTTTTCTTTTTCTTTTTCTTTTTCTTTTTCTTTTTCTTTTTCTTTTTCTTTTTCTTTTTCTTCTTCTTTTTCTTCTTCTTCTTCTTCTTCTTCTTCTTCTTCTTTTTTTTCTTCTTCTTCTTCTTCTTCTTCTTCTTCTTCTTCTTTTTCTTTTTCTTTTTCTCTTTTTCTTTTTCTTTTTCTTTTTCTTTTTCTTTTTCTTTTTCTTTTTCTTTTTCTTTTTCTTTTTCTTTTTCTTTTTCTTTTTCTTTTTCTTTTTCTTTTTCTTTTTCTTTTTCTTTCTTTTTCTTCTTCTTCTTCTTCTTCTTCTTCTTCTTTTTTTTTTTTTTCTTTTTCTTTTTCTTTTTCTTTTTCTTTTTCTTTTTCTTTTTCTTTTTCTTTTTCTTTTTCTTTTTCTTTTTCTTTTCTTTTTCTTTTTCTTTTTCTTTTTCTTTTTCTTTTTCTTTTTCTTTTTCTTTTTCTTTTTCTTTTTCTTTTTCTTTTTCTTTTTCTTTTTCTTTTTCTTTTTCTTTTTCTTTTTCTTTTTCTTTTTCTTTCTTTCTCTTTTTCTTTCTTTCTTTTCTTTCTTTCTTTCTTTCTTTCTTTCTTTCTTTCTTTCTTTCTTTCTTTCTTTCTTTCTTTCTTTCTTTCTTTCTTTCTTTCTTTCTTTCTTTCTTTCTTTCTTTCTTTCTTTCTTTTTCTCTTTCTTTCTTCCTCTTCCCTCCCTTCCCTTCCCTTCCCTTCCCTTCCCTTCCCTTCCCTTTCATTTTTTTTTTCTCCACCCTCTTTTTTTCCAGGCTCAGAAATGTCAGTGGGAAGGGTTATCTTTCCCAGTTTTGGTATAGCAGTGTCTGCCAAGTTTAGGTAGGTTATTAGTGAGAAAGCAGGGGTCTCACCCATCCAAACTCCATGTTTCCCACTAAGAGGGAGCCAAAGTACTGATGTTAAGATTCACAGCCCTGACACTCACAAAATCTATAAAATTTTCTCTATATGTTAATGGAGAAAGGTTAGCTTTCCTTAAATATCTCCCAAGACTTGTGTCCCTGCAGTTCAGGTATTCTCAGGTCTTCTGTCTCCTTTTACCACATTGGTACTTTCCTTCCCACCTCATCTCCTGTTTTTAAGATTTATGTATTATTAACTGAAGGAGCTATAAAGGTCCCCATGATCTTTCACCACCCACCCATATTTTTTCATTTGAACGCCATGAGTGCAACATCTACAATGTGATGCAAAGAACTGTACCCAAGAAATCCTTGAGGGACATAGTGATGCTCTTGACTTGGCCAGACAGTTCAGGGAGCAAGGGCATGGGAAGCAACTGAATCCTGCTAATGAAGCTTGGCTGTGGTAGTCGTCTGTTTGTGAGGACTTGCTTGAGGGCTCCTGTTGTTTTAGAAAGACTCACGTTGTGAGGAAGTGGCCATAGAAGGCTAGTCCAGTGCTGTAAGTTGTGTTGTACATGCTTGGCAAAACTACATTTCTCTTTTGGGTTTTTGTTTTTAGACTCAACCAAAGCCATCGAGAGACATGTATGATGGCTCCGTGGAGCTGTTCCTGGACCAAGCTCCTGCTGATGGTGTCCTAGAGCAGGCTGCAGGTCCCAGTCTGTGCTGTTATGTGCCCCACTATATGTCCAGAGCCAGGTACAAGTGGCCGCCATAGGTTCATGTTACAACTCCTTGTTGACAGATGCTAGCACGTACTGGGCCCATTCACTTTTCCCTGACATTTTTCTCTGCCATAGCCCCTGGACAACACAAGGTTCTTGCACCCTGTCCTTGCCTCCCATGGGCATAGACTGTTTTGCTTGTTCCCAGGATGAGAGGTTTCTGATATATTTTGCATATATTTTGAACCACGAGCTTTTGTACTAGTTTTTGAACACTAACCCATGGTTTTCCATGGACGTGAGGCTCCCTTTACCCACAAAGGTTTTCCTGACCTTATGTTTGTGAAGTTATCTTCTCTTCAAGGTTGGACTAGAACAGGAGCTCCTGCAAGTTAAACCTTCTGTGGTGCTGCAAACATTTTAACAAGAAACTCACACAAAGTTTTTCCCTTACTTTATGCATATCTTGTTCATGTTCAGAAGGAGGTTTGACACTGGTGGGTCCAACTCTGGTGGGTTAGCTAGGTGTGATTCTGTGATTCTGTGATCCCTAGAACCTCTTCTTGCCCCTCTTCAGCACAGCCCCAGGCAGAACTGGGGGATGCAGATCAGGGCATTGTACCAGAGACTTGCAAAAGTAATATAAAATGTGTTGTGGGCTAGAGGTAAGTGCCTGCCACTGACAATTGAAGGCACCAAAAACTGGATGCTTGAACTACATTCAGAAGGATAAGGTGGCTTGTGTGTAGCCCAAACAACAGGAAGGCAATGTGGAGGTCATGCTAAAAACCTATGAATATGTGCTCATGTCCTATCAAAGAGGGGAACGACACCATCTCAAAGACCTTCGGCTTCAAGGAAGTGCTCACTGGAGGTAGAAAATGGTGCCAGCAAGATAGTGAGAGCAGGGAGGAAAACCTGAGACAAAATACATTGGGGATCCCAACAGTCTGTAAACACAGGTCAATTGGCCAGAGAGAATGGCGTGAAAGCTGGGCCCCAGGTGTTGTCAGACACTGTGCTGAAATTATAATTAAACTGGTATCATTTCAGACCTGGCTTCTGTCCCAGCTCAGAAGTGGCTCTAGAAGTAGGAAAATATATTGGGATAGCAAGAGTACCACTGCTTATCTTAGCTTGGCTTTCACCTGCCTTCTACTTGGCCCCTTGGTAATTGCTGAATTTGCGTTCCAATTTTGTCTTAATTCATGGAACTAATGGTGTGGAAAATGTGAATTTCTAAGGATCTGCAGCAAACTTAAGTAGGAAGTAACTTTTCCAGGAGTAGTAGTTATGGCATGGTTATTTGTTACTTTGGCTCAGAACACATTGCTTGTGGCTTTATCATCTCCAAAGTACTTGCAAGTAGGAATTCCAGTACCAAACATAGTGATAGAAACTCCTTTCAACAATCTCAGTGTCAGCAAAGGGAGGATCACCAGGACTGGCCTCATGGTCTATATTTGTAATGATGGCTTTTGCTCTCTGGTGCTCAGCTTCTGGATGCCAGCAATGGGACTGGGATGGTTACATCCCAGGTCTCCTCCGTTTGGCAGGAAAAGGAGCAGGGGTGGCATGGGCAAAGCAGGCTGGGAGGGTGTTTTTCCACAGCCAGTTCTGCATCGGCTGATTTATCGCAATGAATCACATTGCTCCCAGCACAGCCCTTGGGGACAAGTGGCTGCTGAATGGTGAGACATGCCAGAGAGAGACCTTGGTACCATGGAGCTAGGCATATTTTAGCTACAGACTCAGGCCCCAGTTTGTCCTGTTCCCTTTGCCATAGCATTCCAGAGCCTTCGTTCTCAGCACAAGCTTGGTATTTTCTCTTTGACAAGTGGCAGCCTGCAAAAAAAATCACTGTGTAATTTTAACACTGGTGACACCCTCAGTGACAGGGCACTTACATCTTTGTTTCACAGCGGGGCTCCAGAGGCTTGCAGCCATCTTTCAGGAGGCTCCAGATCAAGTCATCACTGTTGGTTGAGCTATGCAATGGAGCAGCACGCTCACAAGACCAACATGGCAGCTGGTGCTGGGGTTTCGTGGACACAGAGCAGCCCAAATGCCAAAAAGACAAGGAAAAAAAATCTAAGCAATTTTTTCCTCTCTATAGGAACTTAGGCTGTCAGCAGCATAAACACTTGCAATCATGCACTTCCTAGGATGCATGTGCTATCGAAAAGGGAGGTGTTAATTGCTGGGCTAATTACAACATGATTGCTTTGCACTTGTTTTGCACTTGCAGGTGATTAAATTTTTAACGAAGCATATTACTTGGCACTGTTAGCACAGTTAACACATTTCTCTCTCTCTCCCTCTCTCTCTTTCTCCCCCCTTCCTTTCTCTCCCTCCTCCTCCTTCCTCCCCCCCCCTCCCTTTTTTTTTTTTTTTTATGCCTTGGGAGAAGTCCCACACCGTAGACCCTTTGCTGGCTGCTTGTGCTGTTGTGCTTGGAACAAGACCCATTTCGGCTGTCAGCGCCACTATCCCGGCTTCCCGCTTGGTAGGAGCAGCAGCCTGTTATCATCAGGCTCAGCATGACGGCGCTGGCCAGATGTGAACGCAGAACCCACCGAGGTATTAGCTAAAAATTAGGCAGGGCTGCTGATGCCATTCTCCCAGATTTCATTTAAAAACCATGCCAGCACCAGCTAGTCAGGTGGTGGCAGTGGAAGGTAACGAAGTGCGGGAAGGTAGCAAAGTGACAGTGAGTTCCCTGTGATTTATTTCTGCTTTGCTGAATGGGCTCCCAGATGAACCGGAGCATGGGAAACTTGCATCTGTTCAATGGATAGGCTCGCAGCTCTCCAGCACGGCGACAATTATGGGAGGCTGTGTGAGTGAAGGGAAGCCAGGTGGATGGGTCAGCTGGATTCATTGACAGCTGTAGATGGATTATTTTTTGGCCACTTCATTTGTGAACACTCCCCAGACTTGTTGATTCTGGCATGCTTGACCTTTCTGATCCCAAGGGAATGGCGGTCAGCACTCAGAGGATGTTGTCCAACCTAGTGGATTGCATTTGCAGTGCTGGGCTCTGTGGACCTTTGGCTTTGGAGCCTGTCAGATCTATTTGTTATGGAAATGGAAACATTTTGAGGCTCTCTGGGTCAGGCTGTATGAACAAACTGGACAGTTGTTGGTATTATACATCAAAAAAGCATGTGATCTAATCCTGGAAAGAGTTACTTAGGAGAACAGGCTGAAAGGTCCCTACCGGTTCTGCTTAGGGATAGAAGAAATAAAAGGAGAGAAACTAGTAGGAAGATGATAAATAGTGAAGAAAAAAAAAAAGGAAAGGTGACACCATTTTACTAGTTTTCCAAATTCATGAGCAAATCACTCAATAAGGAAGCACAAAAGGAGAAAAAAAAAGATTCAAAAGTGATAAGGAAATATTTTTTGACAACACTTAATTAACCCTGGGAACTCACTGCCACAAAACACCATTGAGCCTGAGAGATTAACAGGATTCAAAATGGGCTAGATATTTGTATGGGTAACAAGAACTACGTTAGACTAGATTAACAAAATTCAAGGGATACAAACTCTCATGCTCCACAGCATTAGGAAACTGCTCAGTGATGAGAACTAAGAAAAAACCTTCCCCTATGGGCAGACCATACTGTAATCATTCATTATAGGGTTTCTTGCTGCTTTCCTCTGAGGCAGCTGGGCTCGTCTTCTGATGGAGATGGGTATGGAGCAAGGCAGAACAATGGTCTGATCCAACACTGCCGATCCCTTTGTTCCTGCATGGTATTGTTCTGTTCCCAGCTCAGGTGAGGGATACTTTTCACAAATAAAAAGAGGGAAATCAAAGAGATGACAAGGAAGCTGTGCAAATGCTCCTGACATAAATCTTTGCTTCACACACACACACTCATGCATCCCAGTGAATTAGTAGGAACAAAGGAAAAAAAGTCGCTGGTAAGATTGTTTACATAATATGAATTAAAAAGGGCCTGGGAACACCTTCAGCATGAATTAGCAGGATTTGCTTTGAGCAAATGTACGAGAACCCCTTTTAACAGCATGCAGAACTTTACCACATTCAGGAGGCAAGCTTACCTTGGCAAGGAGAGAAATCCCAAAGGATTTGGGATGTTGTGTTTGGTCCCTGGAGAGCTCGGAAATAAGAGTGAGTAGTGCAGAGAGCCCTGTGCCAGGTAGCTGACTCATTAGCATTAAGTGTTAAATTGCAGGCTTATAAATTGCTGTGAGGTAGTACTGTGCTGTCATGACTTGGCAAGTTCAGCCTTGAAGTTTATGGACACTTCATGGACTTCTTACATTTCACAAATTCTCTTGACTCACAGCCCTTCCCCTTTCCCACCATTTTATCCATGGGGTGGATCCCCCAAATGGGAGGAAAACTCAAATGCCCAAGCCCTGCAGCCCTGAGTGCCTGGCCATGAGATGCCGCCAGTCCCAAAGTCCTTCTGGGCCACCTCAGGAGATTTTGGCCACTGGTGAGCAGCAGGATCCAGCCCCAACAGGTGTAACTCCCAGGAGCCAGAGAAGGTGGGGAGCAAGGAGGTGGCTACAGAGCTTCAGGGGCTCCACCAAAACACCTTCAACCACAGGATCAGCTCTCACTTGACTTTTCTGTGCTGGCTGTAATAGATGTGAATTGGTATCTCTTTTAACTGGCAGGTTTCATTAACTGCAATTTCATTACGAGCAATATCTGTTGAAGGACCACTGACTTTTTTTTTTTTTGCATAATGTGTTCAATTATATCTGTGGCAATCCTTGCCATTTTTCCCCCCCCAAACTTCATATTCCAGTCTATTACTCACTGCCTGTCTGGCCCCCATTGTGCTTTCACTGCAGATGTCATAACAGAGAAGAGATGAACAGGCAGCTCTTACTTCTCGATAAATTAATGTGCTGCAGTCTAATCCATATCCCAAATGATAAAGTTAACAACAGTTTGCAAGCCTGTCACATAATCTAAAAAATTCAGATGGATATTTTTCCCCCTCATGTGGGAGGAAAAAGCTGTTTCGGGGATGAACAATTATTAATACATTTAAGCTTCAGCAGAATGTCACGGAAATGGCACAATTAATTCCTCCACTGCTTCAATCGGGTGGTGAAGCAGTGTTTTTGGGAGTGGCTCTGGGGCTGCGGCAGTGTGTCTTCCCTCAGCCAGGGCTTACTGCAGCTGGGCTGGGCTTCACTCAGCTGCTGGCCTTTTGGGGTGAATTTCTGTGCTTTGGGGTCAGTCACCTGTGGCTCTCCCACGCTCCACAGCATGTGGTGATGGGAATGTGGAACTGAGGGCTCAGCAAGACCCACTCCAAATCATCTGCACTGCCCCAGCCATCATGGGCTGAGGATCCAAGGGCCAGATCCTCAGGAGAGAAACTGGCTTTGCTCCTTAAAAACTCAAGGGACTGGGCCAGTTCACACCAGCTGGTGATTAGTCCCCTCTGCAGAGACGTGTGTGGGACGTATGTGTACAACAAAGGGTCTGTTTGCATAAACAGCCTCAAAATGGGAATTTTCCCTCATTTCTCAGGCTGATATTCTTACAAGGAGGATGATTTCTTTCTCCAGTCATACAGGATATAATGGGAAAAGGCCTTTATCCCAATATATCCCAGTGATTTTAACCGCAATGTAGAAGTTAAATAGGTAGAAAAATGAGAAAAAATAAAAGTAATAATGAATATTTGGCAAGCTTTCTGTGTTATGAAGTGATCAGCTGAGATACAATGTCATGGAAAGGGCTTGAGGATCAGAGAAATCTTCACAGCAAGGCTACATTATGTATTTTTTCTTTCAGTGTTTTGTTCTGTTATTCTTGCCAATGCTACAGGTTATTTTTTCCCCTGATGGTAGGAATGACTGACAGGAGATTTAGATCTGAAGTTTGCATTGTGGTGCTGCACTGTAGTTCTCCCTTTGGCATGCAGCCCCATTTCAAAATCAGGGCTAAACCAACTTTCAGGATGCAGATAAGTGATGGGTAAGAAGAGAAGGGAGAAGGTCAAAGAAGGCACACTCAGGAGGTTAATGCTCATTGGATGAGCACCCTGCAAACAGCCCCTTTTCCTCTTGGATGGTTCTGATGCCAAATAGGGTAAGGCAAAGTGTATTCCTGAGGCTGACCTATTTCTGTGGAGCAGCTGCACATAAGGGTAATAATCCTCTTACCGGGTGAGAAACCCACAGCAGCACCTTCCAGGCAGGCACCGTCTCACAGACAGTCCCTGTCAGCACCTCCCCTCAGCTGCCTGCAGCACCCGATAGGAAGGTCTTCCAAAGGATGGGGTGATGTGGGTTACTGAAGTCTGTGCTTGAAGTTTTACCTAGGGGTTCTTTTACAGAACACGTTACAAAATGCCAAGGACTGCCAAATTAACAAAAACTGGAATATAGTGGTGTCAGTAAAACATCTTCAGAGCATGACAATGTCTCCAGAGAGGAGTCATCCAAGAGCACAAATTCTGACACCTTGAAGTTTGAAGGTAGCTATGGCTGAGGGGTGGCTGGTGACTCCACAGCTGCACCTGCAGCCTTGCTTGGTGGAGCACAGATCAACCCCATTGTCCAAGCACTGCTGATCAGCTGCAGCAATCACCAGGTCTGGTCTCACAATGAAAATATGATGCTGGAAGGAGAGATCACTGCAGCTCTGTACAAGACCACTTAGGTCTTTGATTGGGTACCACCATGCTGCATTGCTGTTTTGGTTGGTTCCCTCACAAAATTCAGATTAAAAATGTTTGGAGTGCATCAAATTCCCTACTGCTAATTGAGCAAGCCACTAACGCCCTTTCCATCCTGAAGTCAGAGCACGGAGCAGTTCTTCCTCCTTCAGGGCCTGGGTGGGAGAGCTGGGATGTGGAGACCTGTGGTTTATGTGCTGCTGCTTGAGGCCACAGTGAGAAAGCCATTTCCTACTGACCAGGGCATGTATGCAAAAAAGGTACCTGCTCAAGCCTACCAAGATATCTCCTCGTTACCACCACATTCCTTGCAACAGTTATTAGCAAATCTTTCCCATAACAGGAATGAGGCAACTCTCACTCATCCAGTTACCCATGTCTTCCAGAAGCCTTCCAGGCAAAAAGCAAGGTTCTCCATTGGGCAGGTCTGTGCTATTTGAATGCTTTTGCTGAGCATTCACTGGCAAAAAATTACCTTACCCCAGGGGACTCCTGCATCCCAGGGTCCACATAGTGTTCTGCTGAGCACGTCAGTTGAGCGCTGGCAGAGGGCTAAGACTAACTGCTCTTGAGTGGTTGAGGACCTATGAAGAAGAAATTGTGTGTATCTGGGTAGACTGTGGAACTTGATATTTCAAGAACCACATTATAGTTTATTCTGGACACAATTCTACTTCTTCCCCATCTTTTATTAAAAAAGACCCCACAATTAAAAAATGGCACAGGTTCTGGCAGATTTTACTAAGTACTAAGTATTCCCAAACTGCCTGGAAATCGTCTCACATAGCTTCATCTCCACCCATTTTACCCAGGTAAACCCCTTCAAGCATTGGGTCCTGGGATATCAGGAATACCATTAAGGGTACCAAGACCTCATAGATGGGGAAAAGTACTCTGCTGTCTTTTTCCTTCCTGTGTTAGAACATTTCTCCTTTCTATGGAGTTGAGTGCCACACAGGCAATACCTAGGGAATTAGAGTCTCAAGATTTTGTGGTTTGCTCATTTCCTGTACTTATGCATAATATAGGTTTGGTTGCATTGGGTATTTATCAATGTTATTGATAATCAAAAGAAAAAAAAAGTATTTTTTTTTCTTCAGTAAGTTCAGGTTTTAAAATGTCTTCTGTTTCTCCCTACACCCCAGTTTGTGTTTTTTATTGTTGTTTGGTGAATCTCCGTATTTATAACAGATCCAGTTGTTAGTGCTGGAGTCACAATAACCATAGAGGAGCTGACCTGCTTCAGAAAGCTGATGAATCAGCAATGGCCCAAGCTAAAACACTGTAAGTCACCAGACTGATGGGAAGATATTATATGTAGGATCCAAAACAGATGAATGTAAATGTGCATTAAACAATACAATCAGCCATTGTGAGGATTTCATAAAGATGGGCTTTTTGCAGAAGGGTTGCTTTGCTGTTAGCCTTTTGCATAGAAATCCTTTATGAATACAAAACGTAATTAAGCAAATAGTTCCACGAGCACCAGAAATAATGAAACCTGGTGTTTAGAAAAGCCCTCAGCAAGGAGGCTAGCCCAGAGACTGGTCAAGTTTTCAGGAGTGTCAGGTGACATTTCCCCCCAGCTGAGGACTGACCAAGAGTTACGGTGTAGATGACTCCTACAGAGTTCAGCCTGGCTGCTCTTTTGCTTGCAGGACCCGACGTGGAAGAGCCTTTCTGTAACAAATTCACATCATGCTTCAGCAGAGGAAAAAGAAGTAGCTTTTCTTTGTTTCTTGAAGCCAATAGGAGGGGCAAGCCTACTTCAGAGGACAAATCCATTTTGCGAGCTGTCCCTAGGGTATTTCTCCAAATGCAGGAGCAGAGGTTCTTCATCTGCAGCGGCCCTGGAGGAGCCCTTGGAGATCCTCTGGGGGCTCTGAAGGTTGCCTACATTTCCCAGGATGGGAACTCAGAAAGATAAGCTGGTCTTTTAATCTTTTTTTTTTTTTTTTAATTAAAGAGGTTGATGACATAAGCTATTCTGATTACCAGTGATGAGTTGTGGGCCAATAAAAGATTGGATTCAAATGTGAGTCCTTTACAGCTCAGACCTATTTTCTGGTCTCAGAAAGAGCACGTGAATTTTATTTCCACTTTCTTCAGGCACATAAAAGCATTTCACTCTGGAACACAGTGAATATAAAGTGATGAGACCACATTGTTTCATCAGTTTGAAACCTGTGTAATCTTATGTGGTTCACACTGAAGTTACAACAGACACGGAAGACTTGTTTCATCAGTTTGAAACCTGTGTAATCTCATGTGGTTCACACTGAAGTTACAACAGACACGGAAGACCACATTTTCATTAACTTGTGAATATACACATTTTTTACAATTCTAGTTGACTTTGGAAGTGGGTGACCATCTGCAACATAGGGGCATCTTGTTAACAGATGTTATTTCTCAAAGAGGTTGAACTTACACTAGTAACAGTACTTTTATTTTATTTTTTTTTTACACATGCAAGACACTGAACAAATGGAAAGACACAGCTACTACGCTACAAGTGGCAAAGGGTTTTCTAGTTGAAGCTACTGTATAAAGACAAATTGTTTTGTATTTAGCAGATGGAGCTGCCCATCTGAAAGTGCATCTGTGTGTGTGTGAGCTGATATTGCGAACCTGTTTATGTAAGAAGCGATTTCCTAGTATTCTAGGAAATTCATGAATGCGAAACATATAGATAAAAATCCCAGTTTGTGTGGGTGAGTTTGTTGAGCAAAGTTGTCAGATGTCTGTTAAAAAGAAATAACACTTGCATAGCAGGTTTTCACAGATGTAGTATATTAAAATTGTTAGTAAAGCATTTGCAAGACATTTCCAATAGAATGAACAGGGTGTGAGTAATGTGTAGATTTACTATTTTGTGGCCCAAACATCAAAAGTCAGAATTTAATCTTAGCTGTGTATGTGTTTTTCAGTCCTACGCAGGCTGTGTGAGACTTCTAGATTGTGTGTGAAAAATATCTCAAGATGCTTGTCTTGAGAGTTGAATGTACTAAAGAATGTAAATTATAAACAAACAAAAAAACACAAGGCAATGGAACCACTGTGGTTATTCCCAATGGAAATTGGTTTTTCTTGTTTTCAGGCGCTGTTGCCACTTTGCAGTGTCAGACTAAACCCACTTCTCCTATTTGACTCCCCTTTTCTTTCCTATGTCACACATTTGTGGCTGGGAGGAGACAGGCTGCAGACTACGTCAAGGGCAGGAGCAGTTCGAATGAGCTTACTACAGACTGCCAAACTTTAATACCCCGAGGAAACAGGAAGATGTACAGGACACTGGGCAGAAAATCTTCCCTGACGAAAAGCAGGAATTGGAGATTTTCCTGGTTTAAAGCTAGGAAAATGGGTTCTTTATATTAGTGAAATCTACCTTCAAGAAGGTAATGCAGAGCATTGGTGGAAGAACACATGTTTTAAGCTCTTGGTCTAAAATAATCTTTGGGGGATCTTCTGGGTGTGGATCAGGAGATGTTTGTTACAGCCAGTATTGCCACCATTCTCATATGCTTTCTTGCTGTATTTAAAGCTTTAAGTGCAACTCCCATTCATAAAAATGTATTATCGACTTAAACTTCAGAATATTTTTTAAATTATTATTTATTAGGGATGGAGGGGGACATATTGGTTTCTGTTCCTTTCAGTGGTGAAATAAGAGCTTTGACATTGACCTAAACACATCCTGAAGATGAAAAGCAAAAAGGACACAAAGATCATAATTTGAAAAAAAAAATCTCCCTTCCCTTCCCTTCCCTTCCCTTCCCTTCCCTTCCCTTCCCTTCCCTTCCCTTCCCTTCCCTTCCCTTCCCTTCCCTTCCCTTCCCTTCCCTTCCCTTCCCTTCCCTTCCCTTCCCTTCCCTTCCCTTCCCTTCCCTTCCCTTCCCTTCCCTTCCCTTCCCTTCCCTTCCCTTCCCTTCCCTTCCCTTCCCTTCCCTTCCTTCCCTTCCCTTCCCTTCCCTTCCCTTCCCTTCCCTTCCCTTCCCTTCCCTTCCCTTCCCTTCCCTTCCCTTCCCTTCCCTTCCCTTCCCTTCCCTTCCCTTCCCTTCCCTTCCCTTCCCTTCCCTTCCCTTCCCTTCCCTTCCCTTCCCTTCCCTTCCCTTCCCTTCCCTTCCCTTCCCTTCCCTTCCCTTCCCTCCCCTCCCCTCCCCTCCCCTCCCCTCCCCTCCCCTCCCCTCCCCTCCCCTCCCCTCCCCTCCCCTCCCCTCCCCTCCCCCCCTCCCCCTCCCCCTCCCCCTCCCCCTCCCCCTCCCCTCCCCCTCCCCTCCCCCTCCCCTCCCCCTCCCCTCCCCCTCCCCCCCTCCCCCTCCCCCTCCCCCTCCCCTTCCCCTTCCCCTTCCCCTTCCTCTTCCCCTTCCTTCCCTTCCCCTTCCCTTCCCCCCCCTCCCCCTCCTTCCCCCCGCTTTCCCCCCTTCTCTCCTCTCCTCCCCCTTTAAAAAAAAAAAAAAAAACAAAAAAAACAATGCTGTAATTTTACCCTGATTAATGATTTTGAATGCAAGACTTTGACAAACAGGGGTTAATCTGAATAAATATATAAAATAAAAAAATACAACAAGACTGATTAATACCCAAAGCACTTGTATTCCCAGACATATGCATAAACCAGCTCCACCCTGATTAATCAAGTCTGACTGTACTGCATAATACTTGCCATTTTTTTAATTAAAATTGAGAGCTCTAACTGTCCAGAGTGCTACATGTGTGTTCTCTGAAAAAAATACAGCACAAGCAGAGACCATTTTTTTTTCTACTCCTGCTACAAATTTTATACTGAACTTTAAAGGCAATTTCAGGTGCAGTCAAATACTATCCATTATCTTTGCCTGTACTCCTAATCAGAGCAGCACAATCTGCCTCCAAAAACATTTGTTCTCAATGGCTGCTGGTTCTGAAAGCAGATGGTCTTGAAAATGTAGTTGTCAGTAGCTCTACTTACCGGTGTTTTCTTACAAAGAAATATTCCAGTTAAGGTTTACTTGGATTTAACTAAATGTTTGTGATTGTGCTGTCAAGGTATAATATTTTTTGCTCATGTGCATGGAACAAATCAATAATCTTCTTTCTCATTACCCTAGTTTTGCTTTTGCTTCTACCTATATAAATCAGGAGAATATCTGCTCAGATGCATAGTTACACCTCACTAAAATTGCAGGAGATGAGAATCAATTCCTTTGTTTGAAGTAGAAGCACAAGGAGAAAATAAACAAGTACTTCATGGTTGCCTTCCCTCTGCGCTCTGTTTTCCCCCCTTCTTATTATTTGAACATATAAGATTTTACTCATATATTACACCAAATCAATGACTCTGTCTAGCTTCCCGTAGTACACTTTTTATAGCAGAGGATACTCCTTTCTTGTCTTGCTGAAGCACATATTTTCACATGATTTGCACTGATAATATAACTCCACTGAGTAGCTCGATAGAATATATCACTCTTCGCAGTCTAGCAGTCCCCCTCCTTAAGTAATGGAGGTGGTAGACTCCTGGTAGGCCTGATTTTAAACATTTCAAATATATATAATGGCTTGCATACTGTGCAGTGATTTGTAAAATGTGAATGCCTACAAAAACCATGGTTACCAAGCATAACATTATCTTATTTTTACTTACACAACCAGTAAAACAGCTGGAGGTCTAAAATCATGGCCTGGCATTAAATGCATTACTCCATTTTAACCATGCAGGATGAAGCTGTCCTTTCTGTTGGGAGATAGGAAGAGAAAGAAAATATAGTGATTACTGGAAAATTAACACCTCCCATTTTAATAGACTGATTATACCAACAGGACTTAAATCGAAACCCTTCAACTGAAATGAATTAGAATTTTATCTGTCTATCTGAGGAGTGAGAAAAGCACGAGTGGCTTTGAGCTACTCAAATCATAACATCAATCTTCAGAGTGGAAATGTAGTATTAGTGGAAATTGAGTATTTTACTAATGGAAATTGTCTTTTATTTAAATACCCAACTGTATGATATGATTTGAATTTCTTTTTACTTTTTATTCCTATACTTAAAGAATATCCATATCAATAGCTATCCCCTAGTTTTTAAAAATCTTTTAAACATAAATAATTGTAATCAACTTGTAATGAATTAAGCCTTAAGCTATAAACCCAGGTCACTACTGTGTACCTACAAGGTTTAGGACTAGTATACTATGCCTCATGTAG
The DNA here is from genome assembly GCF_040182565.1 of Anser cygnoides. Classification (NCBI taxonomy): domain Eukaryota; kingdom Metazoa; phylum Chordata; class Aves; order Anseriformes; family Anatidae; genus Anser; species Anser cygnoides. The sequence goes on from NC_089874.1 coordinate 71,176,213, forward strand.
CGATACCGAGCCACGTCAGTAAACCTTCACAAAAGTTGTGTCAAAGGAGAAAAAAATTTGCTACTGTACTTGCTGCCTCAGAACTAACAACTAAATATTTCTTTGAAAAATATGCCCTTGTGGACCTTGTTGAGGTGCTCAAGCCCTCCTGGGATGCAGTTTCACTGGGGGGTTTTGCCCAGTGGAAGGCAAGGTGCTGACACCCTCTGGGACAAGGGAAGGCTCTTCCCTTGCATTATTTGCCCGAGTCTAAAAGGAAGAAAGCAACCTTTGCATGGAAGTTTCAAGCACCAGTTGACAGAGTGTCCAGCCCAGCTGATCTACCAGTTGGTCCCACAGCCAGTTGCAAGCAGTAATGGCTCCATTCCTTTTAATGACAGACCTATTTTTGTGGATGCCTGGAGGTGCCCTTGAAGTTCTAGTTCGAGCCCTGCTTTTCAGGTCTCTTCTCTAGGATCAGGAGAACTGCATGCTTACTCTTCATACAGTTACCCCACTGCTTAAGAAAACCACCAACAAATATATAGGACATCTGGAAGATTACAAGAATGGGCAATGTGGCACAGCTTAAACCAGAAGTTTCTAATAATTAAAAATATGTCCTTAAGTGTGTTCATTCATAGAAAAGGCCCAGGAGTGGACATTTCTCTTTATTTCATCTTTATTTCATATATTTCTCACACTTTAAGGCAGAAAATGACTGGACCAGGGGGAATGGTTTTAAACTAAAAGAGGGAAGATTTAGATTAGAGGTTAGGAGGAAATTCCTTACTCAGAGGGTGGTGAGGCACTGGTACAGGTTGCCCAGAGGAGCTGTGGGTGCCCTATATCTGGAGGTGTTCAAGGCCAGGTAGGATGGGTCTTTGGGCAACCTGGTCTAGTGAGTGGCATCCTTGCCTATGGCAAGGGGGTTGGAACAAGGTGATATTTAAGGTCCCTTCCAACCCAAGCCATTTTGTGATTCTATGATTATATGATTAGGGTACTTCTTGGAGTGCTCCCAGTTGGATCCAGAAACACACTCCAGCAAAATCTCTCTGGAGGATTCCTGAATTCCTCAGATTTCAGGAGTCCGAGGACTATTAACATGTGAAGGTGTCACTCTACGCTTGACTAGTATGACTCCAACATCTGATCAGTGATGCAGGTGCAGAGTGAAAGCCACCATTGCTTTCCAAACCAGCCCTGGGAAGCTGCATAGTCTTCCACTGGGTAGATCTTCTCTTCCAACTATAAGTCCATTCATGGCACATAGTGGCTGCAGAGGGAATCAGTAATGTTTGGAGATATTCTCCAACCACAACAAAAGTATAAAGAAGGGTGGCAAGGATTTGATGCACTGCTTTCTTGCTCAGCTTGTTCTGGGGAACAGCAGCCAGTTCAATGAAACCTTGTGCTTGTGACATTAGGAGGCTGAGATCTGATTCATCTGCCTGATAAAGCTTTGGACAAGGTACAGGGGGAATAAAAAGAGTCTGATTCTTGTCTTGCAACAGAAGTTTTGCATTGCTGGTGTTACTGGCTATGTTTGCACAGGCAGCCCAGCCAGCTCTCAGGCTCCACGAAGTCCATTAAAACAGGCTTCTGCATTCTCCTGCAAAGCCTCTGCTCTTGCTCCCCAACTCCTCGAGCACCAGCACTCTCCAGACCCTGGCCCTTGGGATCCAAGGGAGAAGAAGAGCCCTTCCACTCTCCCAGGCTGCCAAACCAGGGGCAGGGTGGGAGGGAGAGAGACTGCCACAGGAGCACCTGCCCCAGCTCCTCCAGCACTGCCCTTGGATGACAGTGTGAGTCCATCCTCTGATGTGGGCATGGCCATCTTGTTTACTTCAGAGAGGATCAGAGAAGGACATGGATTATACAACCAAAAGGAAGAATGTGGCTAGTTAATAGTGCTGGCAAATAACAAAGGAAAAAAATCTGCACTTTTATTCAAAGAAGAAAATGAGCATTGTAGTAAATATGCATACAATACATACCAAACACAAATCTGGTTTCTGTGTGTAAATGCGTCATCTAGCTGCAAACTTTGAAACAGCTTTGGAAGCTGTTTCAGCTTCAAATGAAAGTAGTATTTCTGAAATAGTTTAAACAAATGTGATCTGTCCATGAAGGAAAACAATGGATGTAGTGAACAAGCGAACGTTGTCAATAGCTGAGCGAGAAGGATGTTGAATATTTTATTAAGGGAGAACCACGTGTGGGATTTCTGATGTTACACCTGTGTAGGGCCTGTGTTTGGTGGGTATAGGGGTGGGTTTGTGGTTCATGGGAACTCCAGCCCTGGGAACTCCAAAGTCAGAGAAGGGACACCTGCTTTTAGCAATCTTCAGCCATACCAATGGGAATGTGTTCAAAAGCAGGGATCAGCTATGTGCTTTAAAAATGAAAAGTCAGTACATTCAGTGCAGTTCAGATGCAGTTTCATTTTTTTAACACTTGGTCTTACGACACTGCCTCAAAAGTAGAACATAGCTGTCTGCATTACGATAGAGCTTGGTAAGGCGGCCTGGTTCTCCTGCCTTTGCTATCCCCCTTCAAGTTCTGCATGAGCTGTGAGTACGGACAACACAACACAAAGGATTGTAAGGAAGGTATCCTCTTGTTGTTTGAGCCAAACCCAGTGCTGCCATTAGGAGAACCCGAGTAACATCTTCGTGCAGCTGTATGGGAGGTGCTATCAGAACAGCACAGCATTTCTCTTTCAGAACAGAGCATGCAATTTTTTTGTAGCCTTGTCATTTCTTTGGTGTTATTTTTGCACTTGTGTTCTTTAATGTTTTTCAGGGTGGCAAAGAAGAATCTCAGCTTACTGTCTGCTGCCAGCCAGCTGCTATGCCCTTGGCCCAAAAGTGGAAGGCTTGTGCAGCTTCACAGACTTCGCCAGATGAACCCCAGCAATTTGTCTCCCCACACTTAGTGGGGATGTGGATTTATAAACACAGTTTAAGAAGTTTAGTCTGAAACTGAGCAGTTGACTCCATTTAAAATCTCCATACATTGCTCTGCAAATCCAAAGGATTTCATAGGTTCATTCTCTTCAAGTTTCCACAGAAGAGATTGTAAATTCCTTGGACCAAATAGCTGTGCAGTTAATGAACTGTGCATACACAGGCACTATGTCCAGCTATGAGTTCACAGTTAATCGTTTAACAAAGATGTCTGGCTTCATATGGTTTTCATTCCTTTCCAAATAGTGATAGACTTGTCAATTAAATCCATCTTTAAAATAGATTTTACCAAACATATGTACTGCCCATTGTAATTCATTTAATATTATCTTTTCAATGTGCTTTTCCAAGAGAAATAAACGACTGAATATTACAACAATTTTTTTTTTTTTAAGGGAGAGACCGGTGTGAAAATTTTCAGTCTCAAATGCACATAAAGCTAGATTTTCAAAAGCATAAGCTGCTGCCTCCATTTCTGGATTTCAACCCAAGATACTCAAAGTATGATTTTTGAGGGACGGTGAGTTAACCTCTACTGACTGCAGCTGGATTTCTTTTTGTGTTCTCTACTGCTGCAAATAAAACTCTGAATTGCTAAGGAGATGAGAAAGTATTTCTTAAGCAGTTTTTACTTCCAATATATCCTTACTGTGAAAATAGGCTTAAGTGGTACTTGATGGCTTTTACTTGCAGATGACACAGCTCATAAAGCCAAAAAAATACAAAATTCAGGTGGTGAAAATTCACCTCAGTGCGTGAGAAAGAGTGGAGGGGGAGAATTTGTGAATGAAAGCTTGACTATTTGAAAAGGAGACATACAGTTTGCATCTACCGGCATGAATATTGCAAGTTTCAGGTATCTCAAAATGCTGTGAAAATCAACATTAGAAATTAGAGGCAAATATGTCCAACAGTATCAAAGAAAACAATGGCTTTTGCCACTGCTCAAGGTAATTCAGGAAAACCTTGGTAGTGTTTTCAGAGATCATGAACAGCATTCATGCCTGGAATAGAACTACATTCCTTCTCTCTTCCCAGCACTAGCCTTCATTTTTTTTGAGAAAAATCTCTTTGCTGACTATGAGAAGCATGAAGAGAAGCTGGTTCCATTATAATACCCTACACATCTGAATGTATTTTTGTTATTTATTTTCAATATTTTTGGATCATGCCCCTCCTAACATGCCCTTAAACTGTCCCTCCCCGCCATTCCTTTCTATAACTTTTAATCAGATCCTTCAACTCCTCCAAGCAGGCAGTACTTAATTACGTTTTACAGACACAACAATGCAGCACAGGCTGGTCAAAACAGCTGTGGGAAAGTTTCTGTTTTGAAGAAAATATTACTGGTGAGGATAATTTTGCAGCTAAATGGAGTTTTCCTTCATTTGTATTAACACAGTATCTTCTATCTCCTCCCAGCCAGTTTCCATGTGTGTACAAATAGGCAGCATTTCCTCCTACATATATTAGTTTCTGCCTTGGTTTTCTGCATTTTCAATTTCATAAGCCAACTTTCAAATGACGATGTCTACTGCTAAGACTTTGAAGGTCATAGGGGGATCCAAATATCACTGAAAGATCTTTATGAAGTTACTTAAATCCGATAGTATATATTCTTTTATGGGATACAGGGCAAAACCTTCACAAAAATAGTTCACAGATCTTAATTTAGATTTCTTAAAAACTGAAGAGACCCACCAACTTTCCCTTCAGGCAAAGGAAATAAAAAGAGCCCCACACAATTGCAAGGCAACCTATGGGAGCATTTCACTGTGGTCTTGGTCAAGCAGCTCTGATCAATCCCTGTTACTGTGTTTAAGCATTGCTGCTAGCTGAGTTGTGGCTGGATGGGCTCTTACGTCAGTTCATTCTAGTTAGTCTTGGAAACCTGTCTGACCTGAGCTCAGCCACCAAGATAGAGGTGGCATTGACCTGTGTTTGCTGCCTTATGAGCCAGCTCCAGAAGGTTCTGCAAACATGCAGAGCATGTTTGTAAGCATTTTCCCAACAAACAATGGAAAGTGTGATTATCGTCTCAAGCTGGCTTTACTGTGGTGTAGATTTGTTTACTTGCATGGGTTTTTTGTCATTTACAGCACTACAAGAAGAGTGTACTGCAAGACCCTAAGGATTAAGGGAGAGTGCAGAATAAATTACTTCATTGAATCACAGGAGTGTGACTGTCAAGCTAATGTTTGCAAAGCATCCTTTCTTAGCAAAACTGATTTTTTCTGCCTACAGAATTTTTCTATAGTAGAATGGTGATACAGATTCACAGAATCACAGAATCACAGAATCGTCTAGGTTGGAAGAGACCTCCAAGATTATCTAGTCCAACCTCTGCCCTAACACTAACAAGTCCTCCACTAAACCATATCACTAAGGGCTACATCTAAACGTCTTTTAAAGACCTCCAGGGATGGCGACTCAACCACCTCCCTGGGCAGCCCATTCCAATGCCTAACAACCCTTTCAGTAAAGAAGTTCTTCCTAACATCCAACCTAAACCTCCCCTGACACAACTTTAGCCCATTCCCCCTCATCCTGTCACCAGGCACGTGGGAGAATAGACCAACCCCCACCTCTCTACAGCCTCCTTTAAGGTACCTATAGAGAGCGATGAGGTCTCCCCTGAGCCTCCTCTTCTCCAGGCTAAACAACCCCAGCTCCCTCAGCCGCTCCTCGTAAGACTTGTTCTCCAGACCCCTCACCAGCTTCGTTGCCCTTCTCTGGACTCTCTCGAGCACCTCCATGTCCTTCTTGTAGCGAGGGGCCCAAGACTGAACACAGTACTCGAGGTGCGGCCTCACCAGAGCCGAGTACAGGGGGACAATCACCTCCTTAGCTGGCCACACTGCTTCTTATGCAAGCCAGGATGCTGTTGGCCTTCTTGGCCACCTGAGCACACTACTGGCTCATATTCAGCCGACTATCAACCAGTACTCCCAGGTCCTTCTCCGCCAGGCAGATTTCCAGCCACTCATCTCCCAGCCTGTAGCGCTGCTTGGGGTTGTTACGCCCCAGATGCAGGACCCGGCACTTGGCCTTGTTGAACTTCATGCAGTTGACCTCAGCCCATTGGTCCAGCCTATCCAGATCCTCCTGCAGAGCCTTCCTTCCCTCGAGCAGATTGGCACACGCACCTAACTTGGTGTCATCTGCAAACCTACTGAGGGTGCACTCAATCCCCTCATCCAGGTCATCGATAAAGATATTAAAGAGGACTGGCCCCAGTACTGAGCCCTGGGGGACTCCAATAGTGACCGGCCTCCAACTGGATTTGGCTCCATTCACCACAACTCTTTGGGCCCGGCTATCCAGCCAGTTTTTAACCCAGCAAAGCGTACGCCAGTCCAAGCCACGAGCAGCCAGTTTCTCGAGGAGAATGTTGTGGGAAACAGTGTCAAAAGCCTTACTGAAGTCAAGGTAGACCATATCCACAGCCTTCCCCTCATCCACCAAGCGCATCACTTGGTCATAGAAGGAGATCAGGTTTGTCAAGCAGGACTTGCCTTTCATAAACCCATGCTGACTGGGCCTGATCGCCTGCTTGCCCTGCAAGTGCCGCGTGATGACACTCAAGATAATCTGCTCCATGAGCTTCCCTGGCACTGAGGTCAAACTAACAGGCCTATAGTTCCCCGGGTCTACCCTCCGGCCCTTCTTGTAGATGGGCGTCACGTTTGCTAGCCGCCATACATAATGCATACATAATGAAATATACTCCATAATTTGTGTTTATTAAAATTTTCTTTTCACATTTCTTTTACACTTTTGTTATTAGATCTTTTATTGAATGCTAATGGAGGTTATTCAGCTTGCAAGGGATCCTTGACATTTTTTCAAGTAACTTATTTAAATCTGAATTCTACCATCCCCGTTTTGTTCTCATGATGCTCACTTTCTACTGTTCTTTTCCACTTTTTATCATGTAGCATTGTAACTACATTAAATTAGTAATGAAAAATGAAACCACAGGAGTCCACTGTATTCTAGGTAATGACTGATACATCTTTTCACTTGTCTGCATTACATTATAGTGTCATAACTTTCCTTTAGACCCAATAATATTTTTCATTATTGCACTATCCACAGCACAGAACTGTAGGGGCTTGTTCAGATTCTAACAATATTTTCCTTAAGTAAATCCATATCTAATAACAGCATTTATTTTCTCTTTCTTTTTCTTGTTCTGTAGTGGAAGGCAGAGCACTGATTTCTCTTAGACCTCATATTGGTTTTACAGGTGCTCAAAAATGTCATCAATGGATATTAAAAGAGATACATCAGGAAATAGAAGAGGCCAAGGTACAGTACTGCTCAGGGGCTACAAAATCTTTAGCTTTGTGCCTTGGTGTCAAGGGCATTAAATGGGAATTTGCCATTAAAGAATGTATGGAGTATGGGGCAGTCAGTGGCTTTTGAACTGAAATCCTCCCTGGGTGAGTGTGTGGAGTCTGCCCAGGTGACAATGATTCTCCTGCTTACTCTGTACAGATGCATCCCATCTCACTGCATCAGCTGCTGTATTTAAGGCAGGTGTGGTTTTTTTTTTTTTTCATTTGTTTGCTCTTTCCATTTCTTTGGGTCTGTATGTTGGGTGGTTTGCACACTGGTACAGGACTGTTATTTCTAGTGTTGCCTTCCTTGGGCTACTTTTCCTTTGTTGGCTTGCAGCAGAGCCAAGCTTGGAGAGGTGATTTCTTTAATTCAGTGCTACAGAGGAGGCACTTTGCTGTGCCCCGTGAGTTGCATTGTTTGACTGTACTCTCCAGTGTAAAGTGGCTCTTCTGCCTTTCCCTGCCTTGCAGTGTGCGATGTCGCTGAGAGACCTGACTCCGTGGTGGCTTTATGGGTATGTGCTCATCCTGAATATCAGATTTATGGAAATAAATGTGGTCCATGTTATCATCAGTGTGCAGGAAGCCTAGCAAATATTGGAGTGGGCATAAGCCCACAAACTGCTCAGAGTCTCTAAGGTCTTGAGGTTTCCTTCCTGTACCACAGCTATGAACTAAAGGACTGTGATGGAACAGGGGGACATCCTTCAGAGGTGGGCTTTCTGGAGCTTTGAAGCCACGTGGTGAGTAACTTTGGTTTCTGGTTCTCTGACTGTTTTGGGTATTTCTGCATGGATAATGTGTGAAGGTTGCATGCTTCCTCCTGTAGGAGTGAACTAGAGGAGATGTAAAGTTTGTGTGCAGGGAATCTCCTGCCTTCCCCAAAGAGGAGCTGTTAAAGGGATGAATTTCCTGAGAACTTGCTAAGTAATAAAAATGCATTTATTGGATTGAGGTAACTGAAATAAGTCACTTCCTTAACATTTGTGTTTGACAGTGGATAACCTCAATTATTCATTAAATGGACACTTTCTCACGAAGAGGAAAACTGGAGCTATTTTTAAAGGTGTTTCTATGACCCAACAAGGCTGTCCCTTAGGGAATGCTTCCTTCCATGGGGCCTGTCCTTTGTCTGTGCAAGGATAACTGGTGGGTGGGAGCAGTGGTGATGTGCCTGACCTTAGTCCTTGCTCTGCATGTCTGTGGGCACTTCAGAAACACAAGAAGCAGGCTGGAGAGATGGGAGATCCAAAGTACAGATTCTTTCCTTCAACTGTTATAGTGTTTAACACATCTTGTTTCTCCTGGTCTGCCACTGCTCCTTGCAACTTGTTTTGCAAATGGGAAGTGAAGGAGAACTGTTGATAGCTTTTACTTTAAATTGTCACTGCACAATATGCAGGAGTTTTTACACAAGGACACAACTGTAGTTTACATAAGTACCTGTCACTGCTTGTGGTTATGTAAAGCAGGGATGAATACCTAAACCCAGGATCAAAAGCCTTCTACACATGAATGAATCTGTGAAGGGGAGAAAGAAAACAAGGCAGAGCTGTGCCAGTGGAAGCATGGATCACTTCACATTTCAGTTTGTGGAAGAGCTGAAAGTGAAGACAAACAATAGAAATGTACGGTGTTTCTCAAACATGAGGACAGTGGGGAAAGTAATGATTGAGAAAAAGGCACCCCTCCATGTGTACACACGCCATGCACAAAAACATCCACTTAATGGCAGATAGATGCCAGGCAAATTTTTGAGGGTGGTTTTAATGGAAGAAGGACAAACTATTGTTTAGTGGGCAGTAACTCCAACTACCTAAACACAGCACACACTGCTGCTAAAAGGACGAGTGGTCTAGTACGTGTCTCTGCCTTCAGACTCAGTTTGGTTTCTGCTGGATGAAAAAGTTAGTCATTTGAAAGGGTGGGGGAGAAGGGGAACAGCCTCCCTGAAAACTGTTTTTTTGGAATGCCTCCATTGCTTTCAGATGGTTTGAGATGAAAACTGCTGTGCTCAGAAGTCCTTGGTGTGCTCGTTGCAGCAGGTGTGGATTATTTGTTTAACCTTGAGTGGTGGCATGAGAGGCTGCCTGACACAAAGGGCTGGTGTCTGCTCCAGTTGTGGACCAGACTGAGAGCTGCAGGACGTGGTTTTACCGCACACAGCTATTTCTCACTTCTCCTGCAAAATGTGTAGTTGATGATAGAAGAGCAAAACCTTCCCAGCAAAATATCATCTTTGTTCCAAATTGTGTGCGTGTGCCCAGCTCTGCTTTGTGAGCTGGGTACTGGCTGCCAGTGTGCCTTGTTCTTTGCTTGCAGACAGAAGTACTGCTGCCAGTGCACTTCGTGATCTCAAATAACTTGCTTATGGCCCCATTAAACCAAAATGGATGTAGGATGCACAGGTTGCATACTTTCAGTGTTAGCAGTCATTGTAGATTAGCCTCACCTGTGCTGGCTGTGAGCCACATGAAGAAGATAAAAACTATTAGGGCAGTTCTCCTTGTGTGTCCTTTCTTTCTGCTTCCAACAGCTTTGCTTCCACCCCCATCTTCTCGTTGATTTCCCATCCTATGCAAAACTCCCCTAGAAGCACTTTTCCTTTTGTATGTCCTGCAACAGTTTCACCTCCTAAGATGGACTTCAGCTGTGAGAAAACAAGGATGTCTCTGTTTGCAGCCAGGGCCAGAAACAATTCAGCTCACTAAAACTTCCAGTGCAGACCCTCTAATAGCATTTATACACAGTAAACTTCCTTACTACAAATGAGAATTTTAATTCCAAGCTTAGCTTGATAGAATGTAATTTAAAGCCATTTAGGATGGCTTAGCCTTCAAAGCAAACTCAAGATTGTTTAATTAGTCATGCAAGCCACTGAATACTACCCATAACACAGAACAACTAAAGTATTTATTAGATTTAGAGCAAGTTAAGCTTTGTGTGTTCCAAATTTTCAATAAAGTGCATTGAGTGTTAAGCAAGTCTTGTTTTTTTCTATCTTCCACTGCTCAGTAAATTTTATCTGTGAATTAAAAGCATAGCCCAAGTGTTGCAAGATGTAAAAGGAGAACTAAATTTAGTCAGCTCTCATATGCATTAGAAGAAATAGTGGCAGTAGTGGTACCTAGGATATCCTGGGACTTTTGATTTACATTTTTATATTCTTCAGAACACGTGTGAAGCAGTCCAGACTTTGTATAATGGTTTCTGATAATTTTTTTCTAAACTTCCTGAAGCAAGGTGTGCAACGTACTAGTAAATAGCCAGTTAAAAGCTGTGGAATGCAGAAAGGAGGTAGTGAATAAATGTGTGATACAAAATCTCTCAAGTTTCTTTGGCATTGCCCTTGCCAGCACCTTCTAGAGTTTAAAGGCTTAACTTGGAAACACCTTTGATGTAGCCAAGCTAGGGTTGTCAAATGTTTTATTGCTTACTTGTAAGTATTTGTATGTGGATCTATGAGCTTCCAACCAGGAACAGGAATGGTGTTCAGAACTGGGTTATCTCCAAGTCCATGGAAACAACATCCCAGCCTTCTAACTTTGGGGCTGGGGCACAACCTGATTTGTATGTGAAGAAGGTCTGGCCTTGGGTTTGGTCTAGGTTTTAAGTAGTGTGTGGTATGGTGTTGGCTGGAGAACAACTTTCCTGCGGTTTCTTACAAGAACAAAAGTTCTTAACCTTGATTACAGGACCAGCCACCCTTCAAATGTCTCCCAGCCAGAAGCCTATCCCAAAAAGCAGTGCTTTGGGCCTGTGTGTGGGGCTGGATATCCACTGATATCAGATAAGCAAACGGAAGACTGGGAAGAACAGTGTATGTAACTAGGAAGTGTGTGCAGTTCTTGTGCAGAATTCATTTTATTAGATGAAATTAGACCCATCAGAAGGGTTTGACCTTTGCCTCCATATGCTTTCACCTTGCAGAAGAGCATGTAGTGTGGTGCTGGGAAAGCAAAAGGTCATAGCTTGTGCTATGCTGAGGTAGGATTTTCTTGGTGCTTGACTAGATGTCCAATTGACTTGATGTCCAAGAGCCTGATTCTTGGCCATAGTATCTCTGTTTTAGCAGAGAAACCTCTCCTTCAAATTTTAAGGGAAGTGTTTCCATCAGGACTTGACTTTGCCCACATGACCAATGTTCTGGAGTGCCTTGAACCTACTGGTGAGATGAATATTTGAACAATGCGAGAGCCATAATTTCTATAACTGGTGGGGAGAAAAAAGAATGAAGGCTGTTTTTTTGTTTTTACTAAAAAATTTTAGTATTTTTGATTTTCTTCAATGCTTCAGACATGTTCTTGTTCACAGCAGTCAGCTCTTTGCAGGTGAATTGTTTTCTGAATTCTGTTGATATTTATAGTGAATTATGTGCACACCATCAGTAGCAACAGAAGGAAATAGGTTACTTTCCTCCATGAAAATCAAGCCTAAAATCTCAACAAATTAGCTGCATCATTGGAGTGGATTTATGTTGCTGTTTGGAAGCTTTATTTTTATTTTTTTACGCCTTTTTTTGGTGCATGACAGTGATAAAGCATTACCTGTAACCATTGTCTTATGGACCTTTTTCCCTGTTTTCCTAATTTAGATCCCTAGATCCTTTGAGTCTCCTTGTTTCTGTAGTCAAAAAAAAAAAGCAAAATTCTTATATTGGTCTATGGAAAGAAGGAGTATATTGTAGAAGGCTATTGTAGAAAAGAGATTGAGGTATTGTAGGAGACATGTTGTATTGAGGCTATTGTAAAATAAATTAATTTTATTCAAAGAAAATTCACATATGGGAAGCAACAAGTGCAGCCTTAACCAGCAGACCACTTTCAGAAACAGTGTGCTTATGATGCATGTGAAATGTACATGTGAGCAGACATTTTTGCTCTCTGGGCTGCTTGTTCTGGCTTGTTTCAGTCAGGATTTGGGTACTGTTGAAAGTTCGGGGCTATTCCTGAATTTGGAGACACATAAGGCATGCCTGCACTGTGCTATAGATTACCCTGTGGAGATCTGAGAAAATGGAGACCTGAGATGGTGGTCTGTGGCTTAGGGCGGTGCTGAAGGAGACAGCACGGGTCCATGAGCCATTTAGATGTTTTATGTTTGCGCATTTCTGCTAGTTTTCTTCTACTCTTAAACTCTGAGAATGGAAAAAATAGGCATCCTAGTTTCCGTAGCAAGGCCAGGAGGCACTGAGGGCCTTGCTTTGAGGTTGGGTTTCCTGTTGCTTTGTTTGGACCTGTCAGCCTTAGGTGCTCATGTCCAGCAGGATTTCCAGGGTTCTCGGTTCCCCACAACTGAAGGGTTAAACCTTGGCACTCCTTACTTCATCTGGGGCTTTTAAAGCCTTGGGATTGTAGAATAAACCCTGGATAAGCCAAGCTTTCCTGATGAGGTTGTCTGAGGATCTGGCAGCCCAAATTGCCTGGCCACAGAGCATCCTGACCAAAAAACAAGGTCTCTGTTAGGACAGTATTTGTGACTGGGCAGAGCTTGCTCACACTCGTGACATCTTCTGGAAATGATCCTGGCTTTCATGGTGGAGTTTCCTGACACAAGTGTTTAGGAAAATCCACCATTGTCTCTGCCTCAAAGGCGGAACAGCAAAACAAGGTTTTGGGAGACTGTTGGGTATCTTTTGATAAGATCCTACTATATAAGGACAAAATGTTATAAGTCTATTGCTTGTTGATTTTACATCATGTGAAATGTTAGTTTCTGTGGTGAATGAGAGAAACTCTTACACATTATCAGTCTTTAAGTTACTCTGCCCTAAGGCTTTGGTAATTTAACTTCATCCCCTTTCAATTTTTTTTTTAATTTGAAACTTAAGGGGGAAAACCTTTCCAAACCTGCCCCCACTCCCTCAGGTGATGTTCTTCTGAAGTGTAAATGCTCAATTATGCAAAGATAAGAACATGAGAAACTTTGGAGAGCAAAAGAAGATTATCTTGATTAATGAGTAAAACTGTGTTAATAATGGATTTTTCGTCTCATGGCCAAACCAAAGAAGGAGGGGGGGAAGGGAAATAATCTAATTGAAAGTAGCACTTGCATAAAGCCCAGAGTAACACTAGGGACAGAAGAGAAATGCAGACAGCTGGGAGCTCTGCTCATTTCTTGAGTCTTTTCTGGTCTTATCTTTCTTGTGGCAAGAGGGACTCAGCGCTAATGTACATGCATGAACAAGGATGTGATGCAGTTACTGTTGGGATGGAAGGCTGCAGAGAAGTCTGTGCAACAACATTATTCTCCCCTGCCAGGAGAGGTGGATAGGGACAGGGCTCCTCTAGCATCTGTAGTCTCTTTCTGTATCATGTACCATGAGAGGCTGGGCTGTGTCTGTGCTGCTCCAGACAAGCCACCCTGCAGACTGTGTTTTGCCTGGTGGAGGTCCCAAAAGGGCTATAGGGAGTATTTTGGAAGGTAAAATTTAGGGGGAAAAAGTTGTGAGGAAGAGGTAACTGAGTCTCCATAATTGTATCTCATGTGCTATCCACCACAGTGTGTGTATATCTCTGTACCCTTATACAGAAAAATGTATATGTACAAATTAAAGATGGCTACCTTGACCACTGGATGTCTTAAGTTAATCCAAGCATTTATTTTTAAACATTATTTTCCTAATTATATCTTTCATTTGTAGCATGATCCAAACTAATATTGATACTGGAATTAAACCTACTTCTCAATATGTTATTACTTGAAAGCTGGTAGATAAGCCCAGCAAGTAAGATGATTTAGGTCATGAAAAGCAATGATTTCTTTAAAGCAAGTTTGTTCATGGAATTCTTGTTATTTAGAGAACACAAATCATGCACTCAGCATACAGGTATGAGATACATCTGGAGTCTGGTATTTGAGCTTGGTACCATCTATCATGCTGTCTGCTTTAGGTCTGAGCATGTGAATGAGTACTGGGATATTGGTGCTGGATAATTATTCTCCCAGGACTGCGACAGGTTTTGTTCATGGTGTTCAGTTTCTTCCCTCCCTGGTTGTGCTTCATGGATGGTTTTTACCTTTTGTGGGGGATCTATTTTTTACTCATTTCTCTTTTCAATGAGATTATCTTACTCCGTTTATGTTGTAGAGTGAATGAACCTCTCCTGTTGATTCTCTGTGCCTGTAACTGGTGCCCTGCATGACTTTGTTGCCTGGTATGTTCATGTCACAAGTTATGTTTTGTTAGAAGTCACCAGTGAAGGAGATTTGCTTGCAGAGGTACCATGATGCTCCTTTTCAAACCACAACATCTGTAAATGCCTGACTATTTGTCGACAAATGTTTATGAATTCATCTTATCAGCATGGTGTCTTTTTTAAACCTTTGTTTAATTAAAATGGGTATAAACTTTTCCAAGCTTTAGAAAACTTCACCAATTCTCCTTATGTAAAGCATCTGTGGTATGGAGCCTTGTGTTAAGGAAATCTTGCCTATGTCCATTTCAGCCACTGAAGTCTAACAACATTCAGTCTAATACATGAGCTGCTAAAAATACCACATGCATATTTAGATGCATATCTACCACAGACCTTGCTGTCCTGTGGTGTGTTCTTTGTTCTGCAGTATCCTTGTCACCAGCTTAGAATGTTTGAAGTTGTTTAAGAGATCATCCATTATAATTTTCTTAAATTAGTTTCTTACTAAGCACAAACTGACCACTCGCTTCTCCAGGCAAAGAACCTGATGGTTATCGTGCTCAATTGCATATCAGAGAAGTGGCGCTTATGTGATTCTAATGCTGGTTCTGATGCTCAACCTCAGAGAAACAAAGATAATTTTAACTTGTAGCAGGCCATTGACCACAAGGTACAGGAACTTTATTTGTAAGGGACTGAAATTCCCTCTGGATGCTGCAGCAATAAAGACCACAGGGTTGAATCTAACCAAAAGTACATAGAATACATGCCAAAAAGAACAGAGCTCTTCAAATAATGCAACAGCTCTATGTAATTCATAGTAGGGCCTAAGTATTGAAGGGCTAGATATTTAAGATAATTTAAATACCTAACGGTTTGGGGTGTTGAGTGCATAAATAAAGTAATCTTATCCTGTCTGTGTCACTGAGAATTGCTTTTGGTGTGAACTGGGGGCTATGTAAAATGTTACTCTTCAGGCCTAAAGGTACTCCTGCCGAGAGTCTTGGTCTGGGCTCAGCTGGGTGCTGTCCTTGCTTGTTCTTGGTGTCCCCCCCTTTTTTCTAATAACTAATACCCACCCCCTCCACCTTTCTTAAAACCCTGCCTTGAGGAACCTGATTGTTCCAATTAAATGCAACATGGGGTTGCTTTTATTTGAGTGCTTCATCTGTGCTTGTTCTGTGGCTAGAACAGCTGTTCAGTGGGAGCTGTGCTCCAGATGTAAGGCTACCTGTCAGGCAGCTCCCTGCCAGAACTTGAAACCCACTATTTGTCTCAGCAAAGCATGAATAATATAAAGGTGTCAACACAGTTCTGATAAGCCAGGTACAGTTTTGTGGCTTGGTATAAAGAGCAGTCACAAAGCATACAGTAGGAGCACTCTCTAATGGACTTACTGTTTTGCGTGAGAGAAATATAAATTCACAAAGGAGAAACTTTAGTTTGATTATTGTCATGCATTTCAGTGTTTATTGAGCTTCAAATTGAGAAAGAGCAAGCCCCCCCAACACCACTTTGTCCTTTGTATCCTGTAGAATAGCCAGCCCCCCAATATCGTTTTGTCCTCAGTTTTGTGTAAAATCAAAGTAGTGCAATTCCTCTGGAAGTGTTTCCTAGTGGCAACAGAAAACTAAATTAAAATACTATATGGAGGGAATGTTATGGGAATGCAGTTGAGAACAAACTAAATGTTTTCATATATTTGATTACTTTGAAATAATGCACGTGCCTCTGAATTAAGACAGCCAAACTAATTCTGTTAACTTCATAAGCTTCAGAATGCCATAAATTGAGTGAATAAAGAATGACAGCAGAGCTTGAGTGGAGTTCAGTAACATACATTTTTGGAAATGAATGGTTAAAGAGCAGTAAATGTTCCATGTACAACGTAGCCCACTGTCTTGGAGCATGTTCATCTATTTGGAGATGTAAAATTGAACACCTGATTGAGTGATACTACTTGGGCTTTCTCTGTGGTTCCACTGTGGGATCTATCAGTACTTTTATGATATCCATTGCTTTAAGGCTTTTTTCACCTTGTTAATCTGCTGCTGCACCTCAGTAAGTGATCAGAGATGTAGGGCTTATGTCCTTTCACAAATGCTGAGATTTTTTGAGATATGTGATGTTATCTGTAGTCCCAAGGTGGTTAGTTATTAGCTGTGATTATTTAATGAATTAAGTAGTAGTCAGCTAAAAGTATTGAAATGGTCGTTGATCAAAGGCAGCACAATGGTGAACAAGACAGCAAATGCAATTTGTTACAACCAGTGAGCTGGAGATGTAGATATCAGGCCACTGGAATCTTGCTCATTTCCCTGCCTCCTCCTAGCAACGTTTTGATTTTCTGATGCACTTTTGTCATGTCTGATAATATCTTGGAAGCAGGGCTCATGTATGGACTGACTGGTAAATCAAAGCAGTACGAATGGTTTCTCTTGTCTCCTGAGCTCTAGGGTGTATGTCTGGCAACCTGAGGCATGTGAGCATCTGCCAGTTCTGGTGCTGGAAGCAAAGGCCAGGGCCTGGGCTTGCCCTTGAGCCCCCATTTGACCTCGCAAGACTGCATGGTCAATACTAGCTTTCAAACTACCTGGCAAAAGCCAGTTCCTTGGACCTTTGTGGTACACGTGTGCTCAGGATGGAGGAGTTTAGCAGCAGAGCAGGTAAGTATGAAGTATGGGCTGAAGCAGATGACCCTTCTGCTTGCTGTCTGCCCTTGCTTCCATGCTCATCTCATGTGCATGGGGTGAAAATATGTAATATTTATATGTAAATTTAAAGGATAAGCCAAGCTGAACACTGCATGGGAATTCATATGTTGGTAGTAGGTTTGGGAACATGGTGGTTTTCAATTAGAAGCTGACTTCAGGAAAGGATGCTGTGAGCTTGCCTTTTATTGTTTTGGTTTATCTACAGATATGCATGCTATCTGAAAAAGACTTTGTAGCTCATCTGTGAATAAGTGTTTTGGTTTAACCCAGCCAGCAGCTAAGCACTACACAGCTCTTTGCTTACCCTTCCCCCCCCGTCTCTGGGAGGGGGGGAGAGAATTAGAAAAAAGGAAGCCTGTGGGTTGACATAAAACCAGTTTAATTGGACAGAAAAGAAAGGAAAACGATGATAATAATAGTACTACTACTGTGCATCACTTGTGCGCAATGCAATTGCTCACCACCTGCCCTGATGCCCCCTCTGTCCCCGAGCAGATGGTCCCCCCACCCTGGCCAGCCACCCCTATATATTGTTCAACATGACATCAGATGGTATGGAATACCCCTTTGGCCAGTCTGGGTCAGCTGTCCTGGGTCTGTCCCCTCCCAGCTCCTGCTGCACCCCCTGCCTGCTGGCTGGCAGTACAGTGTGAGAAGCTGAAAAGTCCTTGACTTAGTGTAAGCACTGTTCCGCAACAACTAAGACATCAGTGTGTTATCAACATTATTCTCATCCTAAATCCCAAACACAGCACCATACCAGCTACTAGGAGGAAAATTAACTCTATTCTAGCTGAAACCAGGACAAGTGTTCCATCCAAATCTTTTGGGTTGGAAAAGTGAGAGGAGATTATTTTTGTAGTCTGTCTCTACGGGAGATCTACATGAAATCAGTTCTTGTTCTCTGAGATATGATAATGTTTTTTGTTATCAAATCTCTAAAGAAAATACGTTATTTTCAGAAGTAACTTTAGGTATCAGTGAATATTAACTTACCAAATATTAGCACGTAAAATTGCTATTAACTGTTTTGTCATGAAGTCCTTGCTCACATATTATATTCTGGATTCCAAAGGCAGCAACAGGAGATGTTAATGTTCTTTATAACCACGTTGTATGAAATGATTTGTCAACCACGTCAGAACTAATTTTTACTGAAAGTGTAGTCAAAATGGACCTTTCACTCAAATGCCGGTGAAGACCTTGATGAAATATCCCTCTTGAAAAGGGAATACAAGTGTATGGTAAATACAAGCAAACCAGTATCTCAGTGTTAGTTATGTGGAAAGAAAATCTATATTGATATGTTTACAAGATTGGTGGATCATCTACTCCAACTCTTGGCACCGCACAGGTCTGTCCAAAGTTTAGACCATGTGACTAAGTGCATAGTCCAATTGCTTTTTAAATTCAGACAGGCTTGGTGCAGTGACTACTTCACTGGGGAGCCTGTTCCAGTGTGTGACCACCCTCTCAGTGAAGAACCTCTTCCTGATGTCCGGCCTAAACTTTCCCCGCCTCAGCTTAACACCGCTCCTGTGGGTCCTATCACTGGTGTTTACGGAGAATAGGTCACCTGCCCCTCCACTCCCCCTCGTGACAAAGTTGTAGATTGAGGTGAGGTCCCCCGTCAGCCTCCTCTTCTCCAGACTGAACAGGCCCAGTGCCCTCAGCTGCTCCTCATATGACTTCCCCTCTAGGCTCTTCACCACCTTCGTTGCCCTCCTCTGGACGCTCTCCAACAGTTTATCATCCTTCTTGTACTGTGGTGCCCAGAACTGTACACAGTACTCAAGGTGAGGCAGCACCAGTGCAGAGTAGAGTGGGACGATCACTTCCCTCGACCGACTAGCGATGCCGTGCTTCATGCATCCCAGGATACGGTTGGCCCTCCTGGCTGCCAGGGCACACTGCTGGCTCATATTCAACTTGCTGTCAACCACAACCCCCAGATCCCTCTCTGCAGGGCTGCTCTCCAGCATCTTGTCCCCCAGTCTGTACGTATAGCCAGGGTTGCCCCATTCCAGGTGCAGGATCCGGCACTTGCCTTTGTTAAACTTCATGCGGTTGGTGATTGCCCAGGTCTCCATTCTGTCCAGATCTCTCTGCAAGGCCTTTCCACCCTCATCAGAGTCCACAACTCCTCCAAGTTTGGTGTCGTCGGCAACTTTGCTCAACACACCTTCTAGTCCTACATCCAAATCATTTATAAAGACATTGAAGAGGACTGGCCCTAAAATGGAGCCTTGAGGGACCCCACTAGTGACCACCCACCAGCCAGATGTGGCCCCATTAACCACAACCTTTTGAGCCCTGCCCGTCAGCCAATTGCTCACCCATCATATGATGGTTTTGTTAAGTTATATGGTGGACATTGTGTCCAGTAGGATCCTATGGGAAACCATGTCAAAAGCCTTGCTGAAGTCCAAAAAGATCACATCAGCTGGTTTCCCTTGGTCAACTAGATGGGTGATCTTATCATAAAAGGAAATCAAATTTGTTAGGCAGGACCTACCCCTCATGAACCCATGTTGGCCGGGACCAATGACTGCATTGTCCCCCAGGTGTGCCTCAATCACTTCAAGGATCATCTTCTCCATGATTTTACCAGGCACTGATGTGAGACTGACAGGCCTGTAATTGCTAGGGTCTTCTTTCTTACCCTTCTTGAAAATTGGGACAACGTTTGCCAGTTTCCAGTCTACTGGGACTTCTCCAGATTCCCAAGATGGTTGAAAAATAATTGAGAGAGGTTCCACGATGACATCAGCCAGGTCTTTAAGCACCCGGGGATGGATCCCATCTGGACCCATGGACTTGTATGGATCCAGGTGGAGCAGCAAATCCTGCACACGTTCAGGGTCAGTAGGGAGTTTGTCATTCCTACTGTCATGGTCCTCCAGCTCAGGGCACCCAGGGTCCCGAAGCCCATCATCAACATTGAAGACAGAGGTGAAGAAGGTATTAAATGTCTCTGCTTTGCCTATGTCATTGTCTGTGAGGAGACCTTCCCCGTCAAGTAGCGGACCTATGTTTTCTTTGGTTTTCCTTTTTCTGTTAATGTATCTAAAAAACCCTTTTTTGTCTCTCACAGACATGGCCAGCTTCAACTGTAGTTGGGCTTTGGCCCCGTGAATTTTCTCCCTACAAACACGAACAGCATCCCTGTATTCCTTCCTCATTGCCTGACCCTCCTTCCAGTAACCGTACACTTTCTTTTTCTTCCTAAGCTCCAGTAGAAGATCCCTGGTCAGCCAGGCTGGCCTTCTGCCCCACCTGCCTGCCTTCCAATATTTTGGAATCGCCTGATCTTGTGCTTTTAGGAGGCAGTGCTTAAAGATTGACCAGCACTGATGGACGCCTATGCCTTCAAAAGCAGCTTCCCAGGGGATCTTGCTGACTAGTTCCCTGAGCAGCCTGAAGTCTGCTTTCCCCACATCCAGGGCTGAAGTTTTGGTGGCAGTTTTCCTTCTGTTACCATAAATTCTAAACTCAACCACTTCATGGTCACTATGACCGAGATGGCTGCCAATTGCCACGCCTCCCACAAGACCCTCTCATTTTTCCAGCAACAGATCGAGGGCACCTTTCCTAGTTGGTTCCCTTAGCACCTGCACCAAGAAGTTATCATCTAGGTGCTTTATGAACCTCCTGGACTTGCTCGTGTCAGCTGTGTGGTGATCCCAGTTGATGTCTGGCAAGTTGAAATCCCCCTTAAGGACAAGGGGAGTTGATCTCGAGGCACCTCTTAGTTCTGCAAAGAATAATTCATCGGTGTTGTCGTCCTGGCCAGGTGGTCTGTAATAGACTCCCACAACGACATCCCCTTTATTTGTTCATCCCTTAATCCTTACCCAGAGGCTCTCAACTTTGCCATCCCCAACTTGAAGTTCCACGCAGTCCAGCCCATGCTTCACATACATCGTCACCCTGCCACCTCGCCTACCCTGCCTGTCCCTCCTGAAGAGCCTGTAACCATCTATTGCAGCACGCTAGCCACGGGACTCATCCCACCAGGTTTCGCTTATGCCGATGATGTCGTAGCTGTGGGACTGGGCCAAGACTTCTAGCTCGTCCATTTTATTCCTCATACTGCGTGCGTTTGTGTAGAAGCACTTCAAATGCACTTCCCTACACACAGCCCCTTGTGGAGCCGACCGAAGGACCTCACTGGCGCACAGTCCCTATGATTCTAGCGCACCATCCCTTAGCTCATCACCGGCGTGCCTGGTTTTATCCTCTTCCCCCTTGAACTCCAGTTTAAAGCCCTATCTATCAGCCCTGGCAACTCCTGAGCCAAAATCCTTTTCCCCCTCTGAGAGAGGCACATCCCATCTGGTGACAGCAGGCCTGGCATCACGTAGACCTTCCCATGATTGAAAAACCCAAAATCCTGTTGGTTGCACCAGTCCTGAAGCCATGTGTTAATGTGGTGAGCCCGCTTGTCAGCAGCGATCCCCCCTATCAGAAGGACAGAGGCAAACACAACCTGTGCCCCTGATCCTTTAAGTAGTTGCCCTAAAGTCCCTTTTGATTGCCCTCGGGCTTCTCCTTGCTACCTCGTCATTACCAGCCTGAAAGACCAGTAGTGGGTAGTAGTTGGTGGGCTGTACCAGGCGCTTGACTTTCTTAGCTAAGTCTCTCACCCAAGCCCCAGGGGGGCAACAGACTTCCCTGTGGGTTGGGTCCAGTTGGCATATCGGGCCCTCTGTCCCTTTCAAAAGGGAGTCCCCCATGACAATAACCCTTCTGTCTTTCTTGATAGATGATGTAGCAATGTGGGGGTAGGTTGCCTTGCCTTAGGCACCCTCTCCAACTGGGACAGGCTTTCGTCTACTTCATTGTTCTGACTATGGTGTTCTAGAGCCTCGTACCTGTTACATAAGGGTAGATGGGAAGGTGATGTGGGCAGGGACGGGGCTCGCCTACCACCCCCAACAGGAGCCTGCCTCCATTCCCCCCTGTGGCCTAGGTCCCCTCTTACTGCCTGGTGGGATGAGGGGACTTTTGTCTTCTGTGTAGCAGGAGGCACCTGTGCTGTAGCAGGCTCCTGAGTCTGTCTCAGAGAGGGTAGAGTACACCTCCACCAGTCAATTTCCCTCTCTGACTTCCTGATGCTCACCTCCTGCCAAAGCTCTGCTACCTGTTTGAGCAGCTCTTTAACCTGGGCACACCTCACACAGGCATACCCCTCGCTGCTGCTGGATACGGACAGAAGACTCGAGCACACGTTGCAGTCCAAGACCTGGACGGCGGTGTGTTTCCCCGAGCCCTCCGTCTGAGTAGCCACATCGATGACCGCGGCTGGAGAGGCCGCAAGAGATGCGGAGGCCATGGTTTTCTGCCTGGTCGATACCATGGCCAGGTTTCTCGCAAGCAGGCTACTGGTTGTTTTGTACTATGGGGTTTCTTTTCTGTAGATAACTTTTCTGTAACTCTTCGTGCTGTACTACAACAGTGTCATTTGACAAGTTGGTTGTTTCATCCTGTATTTATTAATTCAGTACTTCAAGATGCACTTATTGTGGGCTTGTGCTCTGATCCAAATCTAGTAAACTGACTACAGGCTTGCACAGCTGCAAGTGTTTGAGTGGAACCAGTTATAGAACTTCAAATTATGCTTGATTAGGTCAAGGCCAATTTTACTTTTGGTTAACTCTAAGCAGTGAAAAGAAGATGATAGATGAAAAAAATTGTAAATATTGAGCATTTCTAATGTGTAAAGGTATGAATGCTGAGAGGTACAAAAGGCAGTGCTGTACTGTTTCCTGGGTAGTCTATTTGGCTGGCTAGTCATTTTGTCCTTGTCTGGTTTTGGAGGTCAATTTCCCTTAGTTTTGCACCAGCAATATAGGTTAGAAAAGCCTGCTACCAGCACAAGGTAATGCTAGTCTGGAGCAAGCAATGGTGAGGTCAAATGGTGCTGGGATGCAGCACAAGAGTAGGCTGACAATTAAGGACAGTGACAAAAGGACAGTTACTGCTGGATGCCCCTTATCCAGAAAGGGAAAAGGGGAGGTGTGGGGGGGAAGGTCAAGGTCCTGAAAGAAGTTTTACTTGAAGGCAATTGCCTCAGGATTTCTCGTGGCTTGTTGTTTGTTATGCAGCTGAGACAACTTTCAGACTCATGGTGGGTTTCCCTTGTTGGGAGACGAAGATGGGAAGCTGTGCAATAAGCCAGAGGCACCAGTTTGATCTTCAGTCTGTTGTATTGTGCCCCTCTCATAGGGTATGATGGTCAAAGTGGCAGAGGGATATGGGTTGAGTGAGGTTGATTGGCCAGGTCTGAAAGTTAGAGGTGTTTGGCTCTGAGCATTTTCTCTTGCATCTGAGGAAATCTGATGCTGAAACGAGCATTTCCATTTCTATAGTAAGAGAATAATGGCATGGCTAATAAAGGGCTGTGGAGGAAGCAATGCAGCAGGGGTGAAGGAAGCATGTATGAAACTGGGGTGCAAACACAAACTAAAAGTATTGAAAAATGGGATTAAAATGCTATAAGGCAGGAAGATGGTTAAGAAGGGGAGAACGAAATAAAATACTTCTAAACATAAACGCTCCAAGCTTAAAAAAATCACACAGGATACCTACTTGCATGGCACTAAACATCATACACAGATGCCATCCTATTTGATGAGTCTACTTTTTCTCCACTTTATAACAGGTAATTCTAACTAAAGCTATTAATCTGAAATTTCTGGGGCTTTCACCAGACTTACAGTGGAGTTGTAAAAGTCTAATTTGACCTGGTGTTGAATAAGTTTTTAAAACTAAAGGTTTTTTAATTTAAGTTTGTGTTCTGCAGTGCTGGTAGGAGCAAAGTGCTATTGAATCAGCTTCCATGTGAGTGGACTGGCTTAAAAAACAAATGAATTGGATTCTTTAAGAAAACACTTATGCTTTTGCTAAGGCTGCAACAACACACACTGTAAACTCAGTAGCACTTTGGAACAAAACACAGAAGTAAATGTTTTTGTAGCTCTAACAGTCATTGAGTCCATCCTTGCTTGTCACATTCCCTGCTCATATATTATTTTTATACTCCCAGCGTGCAGAAACAGCAGCTAGGGAAAGTTGTTATTTTGCATATGACAAGCTGCATTTTGCCATTTTTCAACTTTCCTTTTTCACTCTTGCTGTGAGGAATTGTTTGGAGCTTAAAAACTACAACTCTTTAGATATGTACTGAGAATTTCAACTTTATCTTTCCTGCTTTTGTATTGCTGTCACTTTATTGTTTAGATATTGGTTCCACTTCAATTTAAATCCTTTACTTGGGGGCTTTAACTTGTGTCATTGCTAACAATTTTAGAAGAGAATACATTTTAAAAAATTGAGATTACAAAATGCTTTACTTACCATAGGAGAAGCAATTTAAGAAAAAAATGTAGTTATTAAAATCAAAAATTAACTGAACTTGGCAGTTGCAAATGTTTCCTTCTTCCTTCCAGAGTAGCTGAAATTGATGTTTAAAAATTAATGTTGAAAATTAATCTTGATATACACCATATGCTTGCCATCTTTCCAGTCAGTCACATTGGATCAGTTTGTCTCTACCTTTGAATTGGACTGTGATCCAAACTACATCATAGTATGTGAAAAATATAGAGGATATGGGTGTTTCATGTAGTTTTGGGTTATATATTACACTGCAATTTGTTCAGACCTTATCTAATGAACCCTAATTTGACTCCAGCAGTGGGATGTCTGAATTACCGCATTTGGGGCAGCGCAAAACATACAGTGGATGTGGGGGGAAAAATTGGTTTCTGCAGGTATTCACAGATGTTTTATCTTGGACAGGTTGGATTTCAGACGAAATCAGACAGAACAGGAAAAAATTAAATCAAGAGCAAAGTTTATTTAATGTAAGGGGCATATTTATATACTGTGCATTTAATATAAAAAGTATCCCAGCTTCATTAATATGCTTCAGAATTTGCACATAAGAAATTGATAATGCCACTTTGTACACCAGTCTTCCAAATTTTCTTGCTTCCTTTTTTTCCCCAGTTTCATGTGAGGCTTAAAGCACTGTGGAAAGCAAGCCAAGTTTTGCGTAAGACTGGCAATGTGCTCTCCTGGCCAAAGGCAGCCTGATACCTTTGCAGCAGGCAGAGGGAGGAGGGGGAGATTGGCTGGCTTGTGTGCTGTGTAGGTGCTCCTTGAGCATGTACTTGCGTAACCTTCCCAAAAAGTCAGGCCCTGACAGCTCCAGTGAAACTTGGCTCGTGGTAGTGCACGTATGCCAGCTGAATTCAAGGGAGTTATTATCTGCAAGCTGGCACCTCTTGCAGGGTAGTTGCATTAGCAGCAGTAAAATGAGGTGGCAGGAAGGCAGTACCCACACCAGGGATGCTGCAAGGCTCCCTCTGTGGGATGAGGCTGCTCATGGTGGCTGCCAGCCTGGTGGAGCTCTGTGAAGGAAGAGAGTAGGCTGCTCTTGAGGTTTCCTACAGTTAATTACTTTAAATCAATGGACCAAATCAGCATTATGTAGCCACCTCTTATTAGGTCTGTTTTTTTAATCCCAGATGGTGTCTGTGCAGAAGGTAGGCACAGAAGAGAGCATCCTCTGATATCTGATGGCTATGATGGCAGCACCGAGGGCCAGATCTGCAAAGTGACTGGACTTCCTCCATTCTATATATAGGTGCCTGAGAACAGTTGCAAAACTGCCTTGGAGTCAGGCACCCTACTCTGATTTCAGTGAATATTTCAAAGCACCTTACCTGCTTAGGTGCTTTGAAAGTGACTTCTCACATTTCTGAATGTCTAAACAGCTAAATCCTGATCTTCCTCTTTTATCTTTAGCTTCTGAGTGCTTCCACAGTCTGGCAATTCTAATCATTCTGAATATATTCCAGATTTGTTAAACAAACAGTAACTTTTCTTGCGCTGGTTATACATACACTCATGTTAATGATTGTTTCATCACTCTTGATCATAAACCATAAGCACAATGAATTCGTGTAAGAGATTGATACATTCTGCAGTTTCAACCTCTTCCATAAACTACATTTTCTACAGAAAACATCAATGTAAATGAATGAAATCACCTCATTCTCATCTGATTTTTAGATTGCAAAGCGCAGATTGCAGCCCCAGGAGCAATTGCTTTTGCTTTGTTTGTTCCTATAGTTTTTTAGCTCTTGAACTCAGCATTTGCTGTGCTTTAGCTCAGCTTCCTCCTGTTCTTCTCACATCACTTGTTCATTTCCCAGTGTCCTTATCTTGACTTCAACCTGTGGGAGCCATGAACATAACTTTCCTTAAATGACATGGACTTTGTGTGAAGTTTGTGTAAGTCACTTGTTATTCCTTTGAAAGTCAGTCCATGGTTGCTCTTCCTTCAAAGATATCACTTCTCTATATTCTGGAGTTAAAAACTGTCAGTTGGTTTTGGGACTAAAGGAAATTTGTATCCATAGAAAGGATGTCTTTAATCCTAGGTATTTAAAAAGAAAACACCTTCTTGTGGAAAACTTTGTGCTAATTAATTTAAATGAGAAATGAATGTTTGGTTAACAGTCAAGACCTCAACTTGGGGGTGGGGGGGAAGATGGATGAAGAAAAAATAAAACCCAAACAAAACACCCTGAAGTAATTGTTGGGAATCGCAGTGGAAGCATTACTCCCTGTGCCCTCAACCATTAACAGGGACTGCAGAGTTGCCTTTACTCCTGGTGCACTCAAGAGAACTGAGGGGTTCAAATGGCTGCAGATATGACAGGACAGGAGCCACTCTTCTTTCTCCTTTCCTCCTTGATAAGGCAAGGGATGGTGCTTGTATCCCCCAAGTGGACTTCGAAGGACAAACAGTCGGCCTGTTCCTTCCTCATATGTGGAGCAGTGTGAAGGAGGGAGCTGTTGCTCTGGGTGCCTTCACATTCCCCAATGTTTTATCCCTCTGCTATTCCTTTAACTTTAGATTTTTTTTATCCTTTATACGTTAGTCACACCCATGTAAATCCCTCTGTAGTTTGGCTTGGCTGATGTTTCATAGCACTGGATTATACAGTTATGCAGTACATTGTTAGGTGGGGGGTGGAGGGGCAGGAAATCCATGTACATGCTTTTTTCCTCTCTTGTAATAGTTTGGGATTTTCATTTAAAAATCTTGAAGTCCTATGACCCTCTCCCTCCTCCCATTGCAAGGGGCTGCTATCCATTCGTCCTCATTCCTGTTTAGGAGACTTATTTAAATGAAGAAATTCTTTGTGTGTAAACATGTTTTTTTTTTTTTTTCCCCACATTAATATTGATCATTAATCGGAGGAGGGTGTCATAGTAAATATGTCTACCAGAAGTTAGGGAGCAGGCTTGCCCTGATGTTTAAATAAATCACTGCAGCACCCAGGGAACAGTAAAACTGTGGCATTGCAAGTAAGCAGAGTTAAACTAAGATACACCAGAAGATTCTTGTGCTGGCAAAATGCCTGGAACTTTTGAGGGATATTGAGGAATAGCCTAAGGCCCCAAACCTTGTGGCTTTCAAGGTTTGCTTCTTTCTGTCTTACGCTGCTTGTTTGTCTTTGTTA
Source organism: Anser cygnoides (assembly GCF_040182565.1). Taxonomy (NCBI): domain Eukaryota; kingdom Metazoa; phylum Chordata; class Aves; order Anseriformes; family Anatidae; genus Anser; species Anser cygnoides. The sequence continues at coordinate 71,203,901 of NC_089874.1, forward strand.
TGTTTTTAGGAAAAGCTTTCAACTAAAGTTTCTACCTGAGACCAGTACTTCTGGAAAGGTTAACTCAGCCATGAGTTTTGTTTGTTCAGCTCAGGGCAGCTTGCTAGCTTTTTTTTTTTGCTCTGAGGTGACAGTGGATCTTTGTCCAGTCATCCTCACCATGTATGTGAACACTTTTTCCCTTTCTTCTGTACTGCCTAGCCCAAACCACCCTTGTTGTTTCACATGCTTGCAGAGGAATTGAGTGCTGTGTGATGTTGCGTCCAGAGGGAGGTCGGGTGCAGTGTCGGGCACAGCTGAGGACAGCCCTTAAATTTTTGGTCCTCGTTTACTGCTGTGTGTTCTGGTGTGAGATCAAGCCTCACGAGCTTGCATCCTGCTGGCCACCTCTGCTTTTGCTCACCACAAGCACACTGGCTCTGCTTGTGTAACTCTGGCCACCATGGCTTGCCGAAGCTGTGGAGGAGTTTCAAGAGGTTGGGCAGCCTTTAAGTAGGGCAGGATGTGCTGGAATTGAGCTTTCAGTGATTTGAGTTTTCTTATAATGGGGCTCTCAAAGGTGATTAATGTTCAGATGTGGGGAGAACGTGCTGAGTGGTGAAGTGTATGTTAGCTTGTTTTATCTGTGTCTGAATGCCATTTTGTACCTGTTCTCTCTTTTGTGGGGGGAGAAAAGGGTGTGAAATTTGGAGCATGTTCCAGGAAAAACAGTTGTCTACTTCTCCCTCAAGGCGAATGCAAGTTGGCCTGTTGCCCTGTTTTGGACACTTCATTCCACTTCACAGGGCCAGGCTGATGCTACAAGAGGAAGAAGGTGAGGAGGCTGGCAGTGGAAGCAGGGCAGGCAGCTGCAGGATGAGGGAACTTACTGACTCGGGCACCGGAGCAGCAGCATTCCCATGCGTGACCTGGTGCGGCTGCACACCGAGCACTGCCAGGAAGCCATCAAGAGGGTGGCCAGGAGCACTCTTTAGAGCTTGCTCTTTGCTGTGCTGGGTGTGCAGGCATTTTGAAGGAGGCAAGTTGGGGCGTGCATGGAAGCCTCTTCCACCTTTTATGATCGGAACAGCTTGCAAAAAGAAGCTGTCATTTTTTTCCCAGGGCATGTGGAACCAGTTTCACCGGTCCTGCATGCTGCTGAGCCAAGGTCTATCATGAAAGGAGCTGTGACATATCTGCATGCTGGTGCTCCTGATTTGTGGGAAGGGCATGGACTGGAAGCTCAGAAGCTTTATGTGTACAGCCCCAGACAGCTGCAGAACCATCTATTTTTCCTCACAGGGCTGTCACCATATGGTGTTACAGGGGTATCAGACATTTCAAAGCACAGTTATGGAGCTGTTAGCCAAGCATGGCTTCCAGAAGGAAGGCTTTATGTTGCTATTTTATCACTTACGCTATTGTATGTGGAACCTCTAATGCCCTTGCTTCTCTAGCAAATTTCTTAAGGTGGTATTGCCAGCTTTCCTGATTTTTATCGTGTCCTGTGGCATTTGGTGTTTTTCCCTTGAAGTGTAAGCTCATTGCATTTTCTGAATGTGGGAATCTTGGGTTGCACAAAATATACTTCTGATTCTGGTGATGAAAAAGACTAAATTTACTGGAGAGAAAGAAACTTATAAATGAAAGAAATGTTTCCACCCTTTCATTCCCTAAATATTTTCTTTAAAAGAGTGACTTATGCTCGCTTTAAATCCTTGCTATTGGCAGTGCTGCAATAACCACTGGAAGCAGTGCTCTTAAATGGTTAGATCAGGAACCAGACAAGACAAGCAATTCCCTCCTCACTGTGACACTGTGGGCAATGATGAATTCTATGCGCCCTGCTGCTGCAGACGTTTCCTTTGACAATTCTCTGTGTCCCAGTGTACAGAGGAAACCTGCATGGGTTTTCTAATGACTTTTGCAAAATCTGCAGATCTGCAAAATGAATGTCAACATATAGTTGCCCTTAGAGCTAAGCACTGAAATACTTAGGGCCTTTGTCTTGTCAAACTTCTGCTTGCAAATGTTTTTTCAAGCTATTTTTCAAGAAAGTTTTGAAAGTCTAGGAATGTGATGTAGTCAAGTAAAGATGGTCTAGTTTGCTGGCTTGGTTTAGTAAAACTGCCAGCTGTACTACTATGGGAAAAATAGCTTCTTCACCATGCTATGATCCATGTCCTTTCTTTGATCTCTTCTAGCAATGCTAGCATGCCAGGCTTGCCAAGAGGAATTATTTGATATAGGCTCAATCCTGAAACTGCAGGAGTGGTGGGAACCACCTTCCATTTGATTCATAAGTATCATGTTTTCAGTGTTGCACTCTGTCAGCAGTGCTCATTACTAAGTGCTTATTACTAAGAAATTACTCAGGATTTTGGGGATGATTAAAGATATGTGAAAACTTGAGCAATGACTTTTTCTTAAGAAAAGAAATAGAGGTGTGTTTGGAGTAGTTGGAAACAGTCTGGCTTTGGGACAAAGAATAGGATTCTGAATTTTCAAAGAGCACTTGAATTCACCCTCTTTTGACTAGAAAACCTGAGCATGTCCAAATGCTTAATTCTGAAATTCTAGTGAAAATTATTGAATCTGTATTCAAGACAGAGCCTATTTCCTAGCCTTGTTGAGAAAATTGCTATTTCATTGGTATTTATTTAAAAATAAAACAAAAACTAACAATGTTCTGTGAATGCTTGTGTGTGAAAGTGTAGAGTGCCCTGCTCACACAAGTACACTGACACAAATGTCTGTCTGTCTTTATCACAGAATTCAGTAATTAATAACTTAGACCATTTGTCTTGTCACTCTTATGCAACTCTGTAAATAAACTTGGAAAGTACTGTAGAAATAGCTTGAGAGCTCTAATATAGGTTACTCCCTCTTGCTATCTGCATTCTCATCAGTTATATTTCTACCACTGAATTGGACTTCGGTAGAAGATGCAGAGGAAAGTAAAATTAATGAAAACAGATTTTTCTTTTTCCCATGCAAATGCTGTACTGAAGCATTGGTGTTTGCAGTAAAAGTCTTAAATCTTGCTTTGTACTGATGGGTTGTTTGAAAATATCAGTATGCTCAAAGTACAATTGTTTTCTATCACAATTTCCTCCAGACAAATTTCACAACAGTTTGCAACCCACCCCCAAAGCCTCCAGGCTGCACTCCTTGATTTAGCTGTAAGCATGTGCACAGCCTGCAGGGCAGGATAATGCCATGTTCCATGTACTGTGTTTGAAAATGCCATGTCTGTGCTTTTTAGTGGCCACCTGAACATCGGCATGGTGACAAGTCTAGGGCTGAATGCTGAAGGCAGGAACAGTGTTCCCTAGCTAGGTGCTGCCCCAGCTGTGGAGCTCTCCAAAGGAGATCAGTGTTGTTAGGATGTCTGAGATGCCCATGTGCTCTGTGGATGAACAGGATGTGAAGGTAACATGGTTGTTCTTCTCTCCCCATAAGCATGTGGAACAGGGCTGAAAAAGCATTTTTATTTTCTGCCTAAGATTGGGAGGCAGCATAAATAACTGTTTTAGTCCATATCTGCATGAAACTGAAGAAATATCAGACAGGTGTTTTAAAACATAATTAATTGCCACTCTAAGGACAGACAGGGAGGATGGAAAAAGTTTACCATGTACTTAATTTGCCCATGGGCGTAAGTCCAGGAAATCTTTCATGAGAGAGATAATTACAAGACAATGGTGCAGAAATGCATGTGGTAGCACATGTGAATGCTGACCTGGTGGCTCCTGGCAGTGGTGGGCTGGCATGATGCTCAGAATCACATTTCCTTCTGGGAAGCTGGAGAAGGAAGGACTAAGGGACTGGAGTAGAGGCAGGAGGGGCTTGCTCAATTGTAGATCCTCAAAGTTTAAATCATTGAGCATTTGGGGGAAATAACTGATGCTGATGAAAGATCAGGACAGCATGTGTTGGGTCTGAAGTCCCTGAGCACCTTCTCTCCTCTCTTCACCAAAGCCTGCTCTCTCAAAACACCTGATGGGAGGTGGTGTTATAATTTGCAGTTGGGTAAGGACATACATATTTATGTAGGTTGCAGGAGAGGTGAGGAAGGATGCTTTGTGCAGGAAATGTAATATTTGGAGAAACAGGCTTCTTGGCTACTTTAATTGGCCTTTTTATTGCAGCTCTATTCTTAGTTTCCACCAAGGGATTCCGTATGGATGGAGGCTTTTTGTTCATTTTTTCCCATCCCCTTGGAGGGGACCTGATGGCGGGAGATCCACAGAGAGCGAGGTCTTGACAACTGCGACAGTCTGGTGATCAAAGCTGAAAGGAGGGCATTAATGTCAGGGGGCTTGTAGTGAAGCTGCTGGGGAACATAGCATGGCTGCAAGGAGAAGGGTGAGGGGGAGTTGTAGGGAAGAAGTCACAGCAACAATAGGGTGTAAAAATGTATTGCCTTGCCTTTAGATGTGTTTTCAAGCTTTTAAAAAATAATGTATTGTGCCTAAGCAATAGGCATACTTACCTGTAACTACGGTAAGAAGTTTGGGATTAATTTACAATAAGGGGCATGTTTTACATGCAAAATTTGTGCATGCATTTTTTGTATGTGTATGCCTTTTCTTTCATTCAAAAGAAAGGCCTGCGAGGACTAGGAAAAGAGGAGGATTCTGTCTCTTTATGAATACTAATAAGGAAATGAAGGGGGACAATGGCACTTCAAGTTTCATCTTTCCATTTCCTAGAGGCGCAAAGTCTGCAAGTTGTCACCTTGGTGTATTCAGTGCCTCTTGAAGCACTAGACTCCTCTAGAGAGAATGTCAGCCCCAGCCCTGGGCAGTTTTGACAAACAGAGTATATATTGATACATGATAAAGTATGCTAGAAATCACCCCAGCGCTAAAGGCTACTATAGTTTTAATATCATCATTTGAATTAACAAGCATTCTGTGGAGAAATAATGAGCTTTCATTATTCAGAACATCATCCTTACCCCGGGAACTCAGAAACCATTAGCTCTTGAGAACTTAATGAAAAGATGATAAAGAATGTTTTAGATAAAAGTTTGAATGGGTGCACTTGGTAACTAAGGTGAAATATTAATGTTTCTCCCAGTGATGAATTATGTGCTTTGGGAGGAGGCAGAGGGGTGGGCAGGTGTTTATAGGGTCGTGGCAGTGGGCAGGGCAGGATGCTCCCCATGCATGCAATGGTCATTTGTGGTGTGCCAATGGGATTCCCGGTTTTGTAAATGATTTAAAGCATCACTGTATCTTGTGAAAGTGGGAAGGGGCAGAAGGATCAACAGAAGTCTTTAAAAAAAAATTAAAAATAAAAACACTTCTGAAGTCACCAGCCTGGCACTCTATTTGGGCAGGTTGGAGTGCGGTCACCACTTTCTGAAATTCCATATGGGTGGCTTGCTATGTGTCTGCAATAAAAAACCCTGGTGCAATAAACGAAGAAAAAATATATAAAAGTTTAAATTTTATGGGGTGTAAAGCTCTTAAAGAACTGCTGCTCACAAAGAGTATAAAGATTGCTGAGTCTCAGCATACATACCCCTACTAAAACGTGTTAGTCCTGCTGTTTTCTCCTTTAACCATAGCAATCTACTTTCTTGCTGTTCTTTAATCCTTGAGAGTGTGGGGGGCTGGCAGTCGGGTCCCACCTGTGCATGGCTGGAGCAGGAAGCTTGTCCTGTGTGGGCAGAAAGGTGGCATGGGGGACCCCTGAGGTTCACATTGCAGTGGGAGATTTGTTGTCGGCAATGATCACAAGTTGGATGAGGAGTTGGAAGAGAACAAATGGGAATAAACTATCACATTAACAGTCTTAAGTCACAGTGTTTGCTGCTAACAGATGCATTTAGGTAAACGCTGTTACCTCACGAGGTGTTATCTTCTGGGGATCCTTATCATAATTTTGTTTTAAATCTGAACAGCTGTTGTTTAACTACCACAGACCACAATTTATCTACAGCTTGAGGCCATAAAGGTACCTTTATTACACTCTTTCCTTTTTTTTTTTCCATTTGATTTAATTTCAGTGTGTCTGAAGCCAAAATGCTATATACAATTTGCATATTACAACATGCACTATTGCAGATTCCATACACTGCTAAATGGGAAAATTGGAGAGGAATGGTAAATGGGGAAAGCTTGCAATGACAAATAAAAGAGGAAGATGAGCTCCCATGTTTCATTTACATGTAAAATATTCTTACAATAGTTGTTTCTCCAGGAACAAAGAGCTGGTTTTTCTAGGGTGACTGGTTTATGATGGCTGCAAGAAAAAAAAGGATGTTTTTTTCTGGCACTGGAACAGAAGTATGCTTATCTGAATTGAGCCCTGGGGATTGCCATATAATTGGAATAAAACTTAAGTCTTACTTAAGAAACCAACAAATATGGAAGCACCAACCATATACAAAAGGAGCAGCCACTGTATTAAGATTGAAAATCGCCCATCTGCAGGCAATGTCCTGTCTGAAGTCGGAGTCTTGAATGGAAGAGATTGTAGCAAAATATAGTTTTATTCTGGGGCATCTGGTGTTCTGTTTTTTCTTTTGTCTTTATTATCAGATGCAGGGAGGCATTGTGGGTGCTTTATCATGTAAGGTATGCATTGAAAGCTGTTCTTTATAGAGGATCCTTCCAATATTTTCATCTCCATGCCTGATGACCTGGATGTATATTCCAGACACAGTTTACTGCTTCCAGTCCCTCAAAGAAATCTGTAGGTATAGATCTTAATTTTTCACTGCAGGAGATGTTTATTTCCCTCCTTGCACTTCCTCTGCTCTTGGGGAAAGGGGAGGCCTTTGCCTCTAGAGTTGTTGGTCCAGCAGCTTTCACTGGCACACAAGTTATAATAAGAAATCCTCCCCAAATGAAAAGCTTTGAGAGAAAAAAATAGAGTTTGGATAGCCCTTTACACTTAACCCAAACCTCTAGGGTTCTACCTCATTTTAGTTCTTGTTCAGAATAAATAATAGTAATGACACCAGGATTAATTTTATATAACCAGCTGATGACAGAAAATATCTCACCACCTATGCTTCCTTGCTTCCTCCATCCTAGCTGGGAATACAAAGGCTGTACACACCTCTGGGACTTGGGAGTGGGGTGTTTGTGTTGAACTGTTTTCCTAAGTGCAGAATACATTAATCTGTTGGCACTTATCAAAAAAAAATCATACCATAACTCAGCTTCTAATTGACCTTTCATATTCTAACATCCATCAAGCAACACGAGACTGTTTAGCTTGGCTTTTCAAGGACAGCATGGAGAAAACCACCTGGTGTGGTGGAAGTGGGCTGTGGAGATACGAATGCTTAACTACCACTCAATATAATTTTTAGATGTTGATGATCAAACCTGTTCATCTCCTTGATGTTTAGTGTTTAAAAATAGTACAGGTAGAGTGTACTACACTACACTGTGATTCCAGAAGCCTAAATTTTATTATTTACTCTCTGATTCGCCTGATATCTGTTCTAGTTAGTCTGTGTTTTCCCATTTTGGAAAACTGGAGGAAACAATTTTTTACCTCCTTTTTCCTCCCCTCTCTGGAGAAAAACAGGAAGAACAAAACCAAAGAATTTACAAAAGGCTGTACTAACTTAGTGGTGGACTCAACAGCATTGAGCATTTCGGTCTTTTCAGATATTATGCAGCATTTAGTGTCTTAAAATGGATGGTAGTGTAGAGTTTATTAAAGCATATGCAGGTATGAACTAGTGGCTAATGTCTCTTGTATAATATTACTCCTGAAAGTACAACTCCATGAAGAATACGGTCTAGAATTACAGGGCAGGAGCAAGTCAACAGTTAATTGGCTGTTCTGTAATTATTTCTAGATGCATGATGATACTTATAGGACTTGTCAAAGTGGCATACAAATCTCACAATAGTCTCCTAGTGCTTTTTCAGGTGTGGAGGATTTTGGTATCCTCTGCAGCTTTGAGGATTAATGAGACTTAAAATTTATTCCTGATCTGTTTTTTTAAAAACAAGGTTGTATTTTTCCTCTTTGTTTTAAAAACAAGTCTTTCTTTCATCCTCTCATAGTCCAGAGGAAAAAAAATAGCACAAATGCTGTTCCAATGCTATGTTATTTTCTGCTAGAGTGTAAATCTTTCTAGTTGTTTCTTGTCTGGTTGGGGTGGTTTATGCTTCTGGCTGCTAGTTGAGCTTATGTAGCGTGTGATGGTACTGTAGCCCAGTAGGCTGCAGACTGAGCAAGGGTACAGATTAATATGGACAGGGACTGAGATGTGGCCTTTGACTATCTGGCACCTGATTTTCCCCTGCTTTTAACCCCAGTATGCATAGGCTGTAATTTCAGTAAACTTGGTGAAATGGCTGTTGCAATCATATTGGGTAAAGAGCCCAAATATTAGAGCTGAGTGTTTGGGAATATGGATGAGATCCCTCAAAATGAGTCCAGACAACAGCAAATTCTTGACCTGGCTCTGTTTCATGGTTTCAGCAGTTCTCAGAGCTGTGGCTCTCTGGACTTCATGCAAGCCTCTGAAGTCAGCCACAGTCTTTTCTGTTGCCATGAAAAGATTCTGCAGTTTGGTGGCACAACAGGCACACTTCAGAGCTGCTGAAATCAGGCTTGGGAAGTTAGCTAAGAGGGATTTGTGTGTGTATGAGGTATGTACATGCTCTGATTACCCATCTCATGCTACATGTATATGGATGTTACTGTAAAGTTTCATAATATGGACTTTGGAATCCCTAAAATGTCGTTTGAGTTTTACCCTATTAAAAGTGGAAATTGTGTCAAAGGTAAATGTCAAGGGGCTACGAAGGAAGGCCTCTTTATCTCCTGTATGTTTATCAGTTGATAAATGGAAAGAAGCTGCTGCCAAAATAACTGTGAATGAATAATTTATAAATGACTGTTGCATCATGTATGTTGTTTCAGGCAGAAAACAGTAGGACATCAATAATCAAAAGAAGTTGGATTAATTTAACAGTATTTTGTGGTTAATATTTTTATCTAAATGCTGCAGTCTGGACCTCTGTCATCAGGAAATCTTTCTCTTTATCACTAAGAACTGATCCACAGATCACTGAAATCAATAAGAGTCAGCTGTTGACTTCAGCAGGCTGTGAATCAAATTTATAATATGCATGTTTAGCTCCCCCCCCCCCCCCCCCCCCCCGGCTTTTAGAGTGTTCTGAATTTGAATTTCTTCTGCATTGTTTAATAAGATGGGATTTGGTTCAAATATTTCCTCCCTCCCCATGTCCCTGTGGGAAAGTTCCAGGCAGGAAATTTGGAGAACTTGATGGAACACGGATGGGGGAAAGGTTGACTGCTGAAAGAAATACATACCTACTTCCACGCATTTTTGGATACCTTTTGTTTCTTATTCACACAAGGCAAAATAATTTCTTGCAAATTGGGTTTCAATGTAAGGCAGATTTTCCAAGCATGTATTTTTCACATTCCTACCCCCAAATAGGTAACATTGGACGGACTTTTGACACTGGCCACTGTTTATAAGGTTAAATACTGAAGAAATGAACTAGATTTTCTTCCTATTCCTTCTATGTGATTTAAATATGGCCCATTTTGCCCATCACATGACAGAGCTGCCAGAGATTGCCTCAAGGTAGTTTATGGCTTTAACTAAAGGTCATGGGGGGGGGGGGGGAACAGAATATATAGAGAGGGGGAGGGGACAAATGTCTTTTTAAAAAACATACCTTAAAAATACCTATTAAACATTCATTCTGAATACAAAGGAAAAAAAAGACTTTATATCTGAGTCATTTTGGGGAAAAGAATAAAACAATAACAATAGTAATAAACTCTCCTCCTCCCTCCCCACAGCGCAATACCTCATGGAGGAAAGGTTTGTGGAGAGATTGCCTTGATTTTGGTATATGGCTTTTGGTACCTGACCTAGATATCTGGCTAGCAGCTCATAGCTGCAGAAAATGCCCTCCTGCAAAACTTCTATCCCACTGGCTGCTAATAAGAGCAATTCTCACATAACACTGCATCCATCCCAACAATGTAATTGGTCTGGCTCTCCCAGCCGGTCTCCTCTCCTCCTGCAGGCCCATGCTGAGAAGAGAAATCCCAGACCTCCTGAGGGCTGAGGGGCTCCAAAACCATGCTATGTTATCAACAGCTACATGGTTAGCTAACTGCTGTGACTAAATGGAGATTGGGAAGCACTGCGGGTGAGGGATGAAAAGTGATGCCCTCCCATAGCACAAGGCTGATATGCAGAATTGACCAAAACAATGAAACTTCACAGACAGTGCAGCAGAAGGCATTGGCTCTCTTCTTTGGGCATTTTATTACCTGGAGCAAAATGTGCAGAGAAGGGAGATAATGAAGTACTTGACTAATTCAGTGCGATCCAGCTGGCTAAGCCAGAGGGGCTGCAGAGCAGGAAAAGCTACAGAACTCACTGTTAGCCATTTTCCCTTGATACCTGTGAAGCCAAAACAAAGAAGAGGAGAGATCAAAAAGCTGAACAATATCAATATCTGGAAAGGGGAGGAAGACAACAAAAAGGGAGGAGAAACAGCTAAGATTCCCCCTCCCTCTCCCTTCTACTCTTTATCTAATAGGAGGAAAATTTTATTTTCATTTGCCTCATGCTAACTTCTGACCTACTTGAGAAATTCATTTAATTCCCAAATGTTTAGTACCCTGTCATAATACTCATTGTCAACTTATTTTTTAATGTTAGGCACCATTTGTTTTTGGGAAAATGAAAGATTTTTGTAATACATTCAAAATCCCCATGCACCCCCCCTACTTCTCCACAGCCTAAAAGGCTATATAACCTATAGGATTCTTACCCAGAGGGAAACTAGAAAATGTAAAGTGTAAATTCCTCTCCCCAGCTCTGAGACATTGGTGTGTTTTTGCTGCTGCTTGTTTTTTCTCTCTGGCAGCCCAGCTGTTTGAGCACACAAGACAGCATCACGCTCTCTGCCCCTTCCCTGCCTTCTCCCCCACCATCCTCCCACAAAGCACTGTGCGATTCCAGCTGCACTAGCAAACTGTTCCTCAAACCAGGGCATGATGCTAGCAAAAAGCTGGCAGTAATTCAAAGGTGGTTACTCCTATTTAAATATCCAAGGCCAAACTCTACACCTGATGTAAAACAGTGGCGATGCTGTGAGATGAAATGGAGAAATACCCACCTCCACTCAGGCTGAATTTAGCCCATGCTGCTCACCATAGCTGCCAGGGAATGAATCACTGAACAGCCTGCCTGCCAGCCGCTGCTCATAGCAGATTTTTAATAGGAGACAGGCAGACACTATGCATCATTCAGAGATGAGCATCACAAACATCCTTTGCAGGGAAGGCGACCACAGCAGACTGCCAACACTCTTCCAGTGCCAATTATAGTGATGGTTTAATTGTAAAAGCAGATTCATTAAAATGGGATCAGAGCCAGACTATTTGTGATTTGGAGGCTTGTTCTAACTTTTGGTAGTTATCACTGGGGCAGCTGATGTGACATCACTCTGCAACTCTATGTGACTTGTGTTTTTAACGGCCTGCATGCCTTTGAATGACAATTTCACTGCTAGAGTTAGCTTGGCCTTGTCTCAAGAGACAGAAACACCAACAACTAAATCTGAGCAATTGCAATAGTTAGAGAAACTGGGGGCAGTGACTGGTTCCTGCTTCCCCCACCAACCTAAAATGGAAGTCCACTTTTAATTCCTTCTGCTTTGAAGCTAACGTGATTAGGTGAGGTAGCTGCTCTCTGACAATGTGGATAGGGAAGTGCAGGAAGCTCCCTGTAGGCTTATATTTAAGTTCTCCAGGAACATATTTTTCACGAAGAAAACATTCTAAGCACTAGAAATACATGTCCTCCCATCACAGTTCTTCCAAATGGTGCTGTTGTGACTGAAAATGCGTGGAGAAAGCCTTGCCAAGGGTGCTCCTGGATGCTAGCAATGAAGGGGTGAACGTGAACTGTGGGCTTGCCATTGCCCTCTGTTGGGTTATGGTTGGGATTATGCTGTAGGCAATATGGGTATTGTAGGCTCCTTTTTTTTTTGCATGTGTGTGGGGCATTAAGATTGTAATTCAAATCTTATAGTAACATCTTAACGTCTAAACTTAAAGCTACTTCTTAGATGACATGGAGGTTACATGATGGTGTGTGTTGCCTAACCGGGATTATACATGTGATACAGATTAGCAGCTAGCTGCTCATTAATAACTCATGAGTTCATAGAGTCATTACAAACTGACCAGGCCACCTCCTGTATCAATACAGCTATCAATAATGGTGATGAAAATTATTCAGACAAAGCCTCTTAAGGCACTACTGGATTTAGCAGTGCAGGGAGAAAGCAAACATGCCTGTCCAAGAAAGAATGATAACCTGGAGCTATGTTGTGCTTGGGGGAGGGGGAGGGGAGGCAAAAAGCTTGTATTCCTGCTGAGGAAATGAGCATGATGTCCATCTGAGAATGTGTGTGTATATATGAACATTATACCATTTTTCTATCAATGTTGTGCTGCATTGTTACAACCGACAAGTTACAATATCATGAAGAGACCATGTTTCAGAGAGTTTGGTTCTGGTAAACCAATAATCTTCATGACCTTTCCTGCACTTTGAAGACTTTTGAGCCTTCACATTACTCACAGAATCACTAGTACAGCAGCCAGGCCCCTTCCTCCCCTCTCCCCTGGGGCTCCGTGAAGAAGAGATGCCACTTCTTCAAGAGGGACAGGGGTTGGGAAAGAAGGTCTCTCACAACCCTCAACAATCCACAAAAGAATTATTTATTTCTGTAGTGTCTTGCAGGTGAGCCCACAAGACGTCCATAGTGGTGGTTCTGCCCAAGTGAATGGTGGGCACAGAGGCTATGCTGTGTGTAGGGAGCTGGTCAGGCCCCCTCCAGGCCCCGAGGACCTCGGGGACCCTCCAACAGACTCCCTCTGTTGCGCTGGCCCAGAGGAGGAGAAGGTTGCAAGAGAAGTTGAAAGGCAAAGAATTGTGCCCTACTGAGAGGCACAGTGGTAGTATGCTAATCAGGAACTCCAAAAGCAGACACTGGTTCAGAAGCTGTCATGGTGGTACTGGGCAGGCAGTTAAACCCCACAGAGCTGTTCACTCACTGGACTGCCCTGCACCCCCCCCAGTGGGATAGGGGAGAGAATTGGGAAAAAAAGAAAGTTAAAAACTCATGGGTTGAGATAAAGACACTTTGATAGGACAGAAAAGGAAGGGAGAAGAAGAGGAAGAAGAACAAAAATGGGAAAACACAAAGCAAATGATGCCCAAGGCAATGGTTCGTCTCCTGCTGACCGACGTCCAGCCAGACCCCAAGCAGCAGCCCCACCTCCCTGGCCAACTCCCCCTATATTTATTGTTCAACACGATGCCATATGCTCTGGAATATCACAGAATGTTAGGGATTGGGAGGGACCTTGAAAGATCATCTAGTCCAGTCCCCCTGCTGGAGCAGGAACACCTAAATCATGTCACACAGGAATGTGTCCAGGCAGCTTTGGAATGTCTCCAGAAAAGGAGACTCCTCAACCCCCCTGGGCAGCCTGTTCCAGTGTTCTGTCACCCTCACCATAAAAAAGTTTTGTCTCATATTTAAGCAGAACTTCCTATGTTCCAGCTTGCACCCATTGCCCCTTGTCCCATCACTGGAAGTCACCAGAAAGAGCCTGGCTCTGTCCTCCTGACACTCACCCTTTACATATTTATAAACATTCATAAGGTCACCCCTCAGTCTCCTCTTCTCCAAGCTAAAGAAACAGCTCCTTCAGCCTTTCCTCATAAGGGAGATGCGCCACTCCCTTAATCATCATTGTGGTGCTGTGCTGGACTCTCTCAAGCAGTTCCCTATCCTTCTTGAACTGAGGGGCCCAGAATGGGATGCAATATTCCAGATGTGGTCTCACCAGGGCAGAGCAGAGGGGGAGGAGAACCCCTCTCAACCTACTAAGAACACCCCTTCTGATACACCCCAGGATGCCATTGGCCTTCTTGTCCACAAGGGCACAGTGCTGGCTCATGGTCATCCAGCTGTCCATCAGGACCCCCCTGGTCCCTTTCCCCTTCGCTGCTCTCCAGCAGGGCAGTCCCCAACTTATACTGGTGTCTGGGGTTGTTCTTGCCCAGATTCAGGACTCCACACTTGCCCTCGTTGTATTTCATTAAGTTTCTCCCCGATCAATTCTCCAGCCTGTCGAGGTCCCACTGGATAGCAGCACAGCCTTCAGGCATGTCAGCCTCTCCTCCCAGTTTAGTGTCATCAGGAAACTTGCTGATGGTGCACTCCATTCCCTCATCCAAGTCATCGATGAATATATTGAACAACACTGGTCCCAGTACCAACCCTTGAAGGACTCCACTAGATACAGGACTCCAATTCAATTCTGTCCCATTAACCACAACCCTCTGGCTTCTTCTCTTCAGCCAGTTTACAGTCCACCTCACTATCTGATTGTGCAGACCATACTTTCTCAGTAGAACTGTGAGGATGCTGTGGGAGATGGTATCAAAGGCTTTACTGAAATCAAGATACACCACGCCCACTGCCTTTCCATCATCTACCCACCCAGTTATATCCTCATAAAAGGCTATCAGGTTGTTCAAGAACGACTTCCCCTTGGTGAAGCCATGATCCTCTCATCCTTGGTATGACTAGAGACAACTCCAAGGATAAGTTGTTCCATCACCTTACCAGGGATGGAGGTGAGGCTGACTAGTCTATAGTTAACCAGGTCCTCCTTCTTGGCCTTTTTAAAGACTGGAGTGACATTTGCTTTCCTCCAGTCCTCAGGCACCTCTCCCATTACCCATGACTTATGAAAGATGATGGAGAGTGGCCTAACAGGGAATCGTTACGGTATTTAAAACTAAAGCTCTGATATGATAAGTCTTTAATTAAATGTTCAGATTGGGACTGATGGGGCAGCCTCATACAGTCTTGGGTCTGGATTGTGTCTGTCTTGGTGGTCCCAGGTACAAGTAAAGACCTACATAGCTGCTCAGCTTTAGGGGAATGTCCAAGGGGATGAGTACGCACTGCGAAGCTTAACATGGTACACTGTCAACTGAGCAATTTAAATCCTAAATTAAATCATGTTTAAATCCTGTTTTGAGAGCAGTAGAGAGACACAGATTTCCTTAAGCATGCTAAGCATCCCATCTCTGCTTATTGGGGTGATTATATACTTAAGTTGTGGTAGAGGCTTGAGACTAGCTTTCATTGAGGCCTTTTACTCTTTTCATTCTAACTGTAGTCTTTGGCATAGGTTGTTGTAATGCTCCCATGTCTCTTCTGATATGTATGCATCCCCTATTTTAATGAGTATTAAAAGTCAGAACATAACTGTAACAATTAGGATTGGCTGGTAAAAATCAGAGGGATGGAGCTGAGAAAGGGGTAGGTCATGTTGCCAGCTCCTCCTTGAACACAGCTTTCTTTACTGTCCCTTGCAAGTTGGAGACACAATGGATCCCAGTATACATGGTTTGTTGTAAGGGCTCTTTCAGAGATGCAAAACACTGAGCAAAATCTTCAGCGTTGCAGGAGAACACAACAGGAAGCTGCCAGAATAAAATCTACTGAGGGTGCAATGCCATGTTTGCTCTAAGGAAACAAGCCTGGCTCCTGTTAGCCCTGCACGCTCTTCTGGATGAGCTTTTCCCTGGGCACCTCAGATGACATGAACCAGTACAAAGCCCTCCCCTGGCACAGGGGAGGTGGTGGGAACCGATGAAGAAAGCCAGCTGCCACTGGCACTTGGGTCACCTGAGGACTCGCGAGGGTCAGGGAGGCATCAATCAGATTAAATCTGTGCACCCTGCCTTGCATCTCTAAATTTTACACTCATGCTTAAATAACTCACAGGTCAGTTGTTGTTCTATTTTGAGCATGCAGCAAACCACACTGAGGCAGCTTGTAAGAACGAGTGACTAATTTCCCATCTTTTATCCCCCATCTCTCTTCTCACTGCCGTTCTCCTTGAAGGAGATCACAGGGCAGACTCCCTGATGCAACTGGGGACATTGAGAAAACAGAAGCAGAAAATGACTGTTTCTGCCTGTATTTCTGCATAGGTTGTGTTTTGGGTTTCTGGGGGGGAATGTTTGTTCCCCTGCCTGCAGGCATTGGTGAAACACCAGTGTTCTGCAGAGGGTTCTGGCTGTAGCCATAGGTTTGCAGCGGAAGGGAGAAAGATGGGAGAGGGGTAAGAGTATCAGGGCCAATTCCTAGGAGTGCATGCACTGGTTCAGACCTTTTCTATCTTCTTTGTAACCTGTCTTCCAGACATGGCTGCCTGCTTGCATTAATTACTACTCACTCCCTAGATGCATTCATTTCAAGCTACCTCTAGGGTTCAGAGTGCAGAAACCAACTGACCAGAGTTGAAAGCAATTAACAAACAGGTTATTTTAAATTAACAGCTTCTTTTAACCAGCTGTCCAGAAATTTTTTCTTTTTTCTTTTTTTCCCCCCACAGCAAAATTAGCAAAGCATTGCACCTCAGTGAAAAGTTAAACGTGGATTCCTTTTGCTATCATACTACCTTTTTCCCTTTAAATGTATATATATATTTGCTAATTTAATACTAAGCACTTCCAGCTTCGGATTTAAAAGGAGTGTAGAAAAATACTGTCTACCTAAATGAACTGTAAGTGATATAGGGTATTCAGGAAGAGCAGTCCTTTTTCTCCTATTATCTGTCTTGCACTACATCAAGATGGGTTTGGTTGTGAATGGCATATTGAGATGCATGTGCATTCTTGCTCCGTTGTTTTGCTGTCTTTCCTTCCTTCTTCACAGTTGTGCTTTGTTGCATGGATCCTTGGCGACTTCCTTACAACTTCATCAGGAACTAGCTTTGCAGCCAGGAGCAAGCTCTGCCCGTGCTCTGAGCCATGTGAGGACACAGCGATGCAGAGCACAAGCTCATAGGTTTTGATTCTTGTAGGATCTTATTAGCACACCCAGGCCAAGCTAATGCCTTTCTGGTCAGCACGTAGCAGGAACTGATTAAGCTGTCCTCCAAACCTGGCAAAGCAGACACAGCATTGCACGAGTTGCATTTTTGTGGTAGGGCCATTTAAGATCATCCTGTTGACTCATTGATCTCAGCCTTGTGAAACTCTTTCTGAGAGTTTAGTCCAGGTCTACCTCTTAATTTTTATTCCACAGGCTTTACCCCCTCTTGTCATGCTAAATCAGTTTTCTCCCTCTTTGATGCATCTTCTCATCAGAGGCTTTTACATTTTTAAGTTTTTCTTAGCTATTGTGCTAGCCAGAAACAACTCCTAGAGTGCAGCTGGACACTTGCACATGATAGTAGTTCTGAAAATAACTGCCCCATCAATGTTAACACCCTTCCAAGTCAGACTCCATAATGTTTGAAATGAGTCCAGGTTGTTTTTGTTGCAAAAGCAGGCAGGTTTGCCTAGCCTACCTTCAACTATCAATTGCTTTGTCTCAGCTTCTTAAATTGTCCTAACTGCTTTGCAAGAGAATCTCTGTTTCTCGCCTTGTGTCAGCTTTTCGTCTTCCCTGGTTAGTTCTGCTAGCCCTCCAAGCTATTCTGTGGCTGTTTTGTATTAACTCTCTTCAAATTACCAGTAGTTTTTGTTTACACAAAGCGCAGAATTGAGCATGTTTTTTCCATAGTAGCCTTCACCCGATCAATACAGATAAAAAAACCATTACCTTCCTGTTACTTGATGTCTCTGCATATGCAGCCTAAAATTGTGGTGACCTTTTTTGCTGTCAGATTGCATTGTGGACTCCTGTCTAATTTACTATCTACTACTGACCCTTAGTCTCCTACCCACTGCTGCTTTTCTGGGTTTGTTCTGGAGTATGGTCTTTTTTTTTTTTTTTTTTTTTTTAAACTATTATGTTTCCTCTGAGTTGAATTTCATCTTCCAATTTTTCTGCCTATAGATTTGGTTTCTCCAGTGTCTGCTGTTACTGGTTTTCTGACTCTCTTGGATTTCCTATTCTCTGTAAATTTAATTCAGAGAAATTGCTGCCTTTTAACTTGATTCTGTGAGAAGGAAAGGAGAAGCTTCACTTCCATGCATATATTATTTTGTTAACTTTTTGCTTGCATCTGCTACATATATACATCATTAGTAAAGTTAACAAGTGCTGATAAATGCAAGACGAGTGACAGGATACTTCTGAGGAGGTAAATTTGAGAGTCATAGGCTGTGTGATGATAATTGAATCCCTTTAAATGGATGAGATCACTTGTAGTACTGCAAAAGAGGAGGAGGAGGAGGAGGAGGAGGAGGAGGTGAGTAGGGCGGAATGCTGGAGAATTGCTGAGGGACCAAAATCCAGTGGTCTGGCAATGAACTACAAATAGGTGCTGACAGACACAGAAAGACAGGAAAGTATGAAACAGCTCAGTGATGTTTTTTTTAGGTGAATGGAAACATACTTTTATCTGTTGTGTTGTTAAATCAGTGTTGGTCAATATAGTGCCTGCCTCAAGGTAAAGGCAAAGTGTGTGCTTTTAATGTGGGGCAAACCTCTTGTTGGTGTGCTTTTACTGATTTAGCTGGCTTTAAATCAACTAGACCTTACCTTGCTTTCTGTAGCACAGTCTCTTCTCCATAGTGAAGACAAAGGGTACAGAGTATTCTGGGTCATCCTCCAGAAAGTCCAGGAGGAAAGGGAATTGATTTATGTGTCCACCTTTTGACTCAGAAAAAGATTTATTATTCTATATCAGTAAAAAGTGCTCTGAATATATGGGCTTGTTTGGACCCTGCACAAAAACTCCATGGGGAAGTTTCAGATATTCAAGTCCTCCTGAATCAGTAATGGGGGGGGGGGGGCGGGGGGGGAAGTTCTCCAAACAGCTGTGATCTGAAATAATTGAATTTCTTGCAGCTCTAGTAATATGAAATGTGTTCTTAAACATGGGTATCAAGATAAAAGAAACTGACTTGGAATTAACAACCTTTGAATGTTCTCTCGGATTTCCTGGTGGCACTCAGATTAAAAATTGTTGGTTGAGCTAGAAAAAAATTAACCTCATACCATTGATCTTGGGAAAGCTATGGTCACAGTGTGCCAGCTCAGGAGCTGGTCTTAAGAGTGCAAATTACTCTAGCTTTATGCTTGACATGTCAGTTTTGCTGTTCATCTGCCTGCTATTAAGGTCAGTGGTACAAAATGGCAGGGTCTGAGGCCAGTGCAGTAGCTTCAGCAGTAATGTTATGTATAACGAAGGTTTCTATGAAACATGCTTGTGATATCAATAAGGGTTTGCTTCTCTGGCTTTTCTTTTTCCATATTTTATTTTTGTGTGAATTTGACAGCAAAGCTGTAAACAACAGGAAAAAACCTGTCGTTATTAAAAACATAATAAATGGGTCAGGAAAAGGAAGGCATTGTCAGAAATCTGGGCCTTTAATGTTCCCCTGAAATTCCTAGTGATGGGAAGAAAGGATTGTGATCTTAGGTAAGTAAGACTGATTTTTGAAAGGTCAAGATATCTGCTCATCAGTGCCTTCTGAATTGTCAAAGCCTGATACAGTACTTGACAAAATACGAAGGGCCCTGTACAGCAGCATGCAGTGAACATGCTGTTTATACCCCAAGGGTCTTAAGATCAACAGCTGGAGAAAAGATACAGTGAGCTACTTTTCCAGCTTTCATTTCTTGTCTCCACTACAATAAAAAGGGACTAGCTCTGTCCCGGGTGTAACTCAATAAACATTTTCCACACCTGAAGAGTCTTGAAACATGTCTTTCCTGCCTCCTGGAGAAGTGACTACTGAATAATTTAATAAAGATATTTACCCTTGCGTGCCAGGGTGCCTGATGAGAGATGTGATGTGCAATCAGGCAGAACCAAGGTAGTGCTGTGAAACTGTGTCAACTGCTGGGCTGTTGCATGATCCGGCATCTTGTTAGCAGCTTCCTGTTTTCCCCAGCTGATCTTGGATCCCATTCATGCAGAAACCACCTAGTTCTGCAGTAGCCTTTAAAGAAAAGGGAAGCCGAACTGGAAGCTATCCCTCCCTCCCCCCAAACTAAAATTCAGATGCTTTCTTCCTGTTTGTAAGATGCTTATGTGAGGCTGCAATTTGTGGCGTCCTAGCCACATTAATAATGGAAGTCACAACTAGTGTTTCTACACAGCAAGGTTCATATATCACGGCATGATTTTGATCTCATTTACTCCTGATGTTAGGCTGCTTAAACTCTGTGGAACTCTCTGATTTTCTCTGGAATAAGTAGCAGCAGAATTAATGTCAGCTGCCTATGTGATACAATGGGATACGCTATAGAATGTGAAGTCACAAGGCCTGAATGAGAGATTTTAGCTATGGAAAATGTACTTTGCACATGCTTTCCTATGAAAGTTGTCCTTCACAGCCTCTGACTGGGAGAGTAGAAGATCCATTTCCATACAAATTGTGCAACTTGTGCCAAATTATTACAGATAGATTTATGATACAGACAAGAGACTGAAAGGAAACTGTATGTCAGGAATGAATTAGAAGCCAAGAAGGAAAAAGAAATGTAAAACACTTGGGCAGCCTGTATAATTTTAATATTTTAAATAGGAAATCATATTTCACTTGCTCAAGGCCTTGGTGTAGGGAACATACTTAAACCAATTCTTAAATTTAACATGGGCACAGAGGTACTTGAATCACAACCTTTTCTCTGGTGCTTTATTGAGATTGGCTTTAAAATTTCAGGGGAATGTTGCCAGCAATATGCCTCTTTATCATTTACAAATAACGTTTATTAGGGCATAATCCATATTGCTTTCATCTCTTGTATTATTTGAATACTTGCAAAGTGCACCAACTAGAAGCTTTATTTGGTGGAGAGATCGCAGGGCGTGTACTACTGACGAGCAGAGATGAGCAGAGTATCTGCTCAGGTTATGAGTAAAATTTCCATGCAGGTGCTTGCCTCTGTGTGTGTGGGAATTAGTCCAATTGAACTTTGTCCTGAATATTTCTGAAAAATTTAATTCCAAGCTGACATGCCTCAGTATTTTTGTGAAATGAAGCACATCCTAGTCCTTACGTAGAAGGAACCAGAGGAAACAATTCTATACAGTTGAAGCTACCCAAATTTTTAATGCTTTTTCTTTTGTATGAAAGCATAAAATAAAAAAAATGCCAAAGATCTATAGTGAAGAAGACTACCAAGGGAAAATGAGCTCCTCTGCAGTAAATTTTGCAGGGGTCCTTTTCCTAATGCAAATCATATGCATATACCAAAAACAGTGAAAGGTATTTCATCTTACATGTTCTAGTTCTGTTCATTTATGACCCCTGTTACAGACTTTCAGACCCTTTTTCCTAATGCAATATATGGCTCCAATCAGACCAATGACACTCACTCATCATATTTGTGACAAATTGCAATCAACAGAATTCAAGAATTCATTCTGATTATTAGCAGCAACATCTGTGCAGTAAATATTGGCAGTATGGACAGCATATAACCTTGCACTATGAAACCAGGTGTTCTGGGAGTTGCGGATGTGAGCAGGTCTTTCCAAAGCCCTTCTAGCATGGTTCTAGCAATAACCCCAGATGGGTCCCTCTGGATAAGAAGTGTGGGTGCTCTTCCAGAGATATGTGGGACACATAGGACACACCAGCTCACTGGCTTACCAGAAAGAGTGCATTATGGCTGAGTTTATGCCCAATGGGAACATTAATCTGAACCTTTCACTCCCGCCATGCTGTTGCACTATGTGAAATGTGTAGGAATGTAACAATGCATGAAACATCATGTCCTCTTTCAGATTTGGTGGAACTAGGTTCAAATATAGGTGGAGGAAGATGAAAAGATTTAGCAGACTAGCAAAGCCTTCCCATTTTTCTCTAGGAAAGGGGGCTAATTTTTTTCCCCTCAAAGTCAAGGTGTGCTAGGGAAGCCATGATGATAAGAATGGTATTATCACTCCTGCTTTTTCACTGTAAATGATTTTCTTGACTTAAGTCAGGTCTTAATGCACTTAACAACTGTACCTCCCACGCTGCGCTGCTCTGAGTGGAAGCAGGCGTGCAGGAGATGTTCTGCTTTCCAGGTTTCATTTTCTGTCTTAAGTGCAAGCTTTAGTTAAATCTAGGAACTGTTGTAGACCATTTTTATGAAGGATCATAAGAAGTTAGGGTCTGCAGAGGCCAATTAGTTCTGCTCCAACTCTCTGCCAGTGCAGAATTGTAGTATAAAAAGTAATTTTTAGTGCTTTGTCTAGCTAATTTTTAATGTGGGCCTGGAGTGTTTTCATAGTTGAACAAAAGTCTTTTTTTCCCCGATGTTCAGCCTAAAATGTTCTTACTTGCTTTCATCCCGTGACCCCTTGTTATACTGCCATGTACCACACTCAGCAACTTGATTTGCTTTTGGTGTTCACAGTATGTAGGTGTGTGTGGAAGGTTGTATTTTGGCTGTACAGCATTTCTTTTTAGAAAAGGGATGTCAGAAATGTGTGCCATTGAACCCCTACTATGTGCTATACAATCAGTTACACTGCTTGGAGGAGCTCTGGTGACAGACTTTGAAGGCTTAACAAGTCACTTTGTTGCAATGAGCTGCTTTTTCATGTATTATTCCATGTTCTCCTCACCCCTGTGTTCACAGTATGAGCCAGCATTTTTTAGCCTTTCCTTATTGGAATTTCTGTTTTCACCACCCAGCTCCATAACAAACTGTAACAAGGCAAAGATGTATGCACAGTATATCGCTTCTTTTGGCAGAGGAGGAAAGTTTGTGCTTTCTTTTATAATCCTCTTAACATATTCCAAATTAATTTGTTTCCACAGCTTTTTTCCTTTATATATTTCTTTTAAAATAAGCTTTTGTCTGGTACCCTGGAAAACTGCTGTCCCATATACAGTGTGATGAAGATATCTACTCAGCCTCACATAATCTCCCTGGTTTTACTAACATCATCTCATTTGCTTTGTGTTAAAGGATACAGTGAGATTAGATTTGTCAAAAAACTAACAAACAAAAAAAACCCAACAGTCTCCAAGTTCATGTGAAACCTAGAAGTTTTTTACTAAATAAAGTTAAAAAAATATATAATCAAATACCACCACAAATAATATATGCCATTTCAAATAAATATTTTAAAAAAATATAGGCATAAGTATGAATTCCTCTGTTAACATCAGCTACTGTGCTGTCAAATGTTTATTTGAAAATGGCAGTAAACAAGTAAAACTGATTAGTCTGCTTTGTTGTTTAACAACAGGTATATATAGAAAGGAAACAAATGATACTTATAAAATTGTGCTCTATTCCCTGGCACTGACCAAAATATGACATGTCCCAAGCATTTTTATCATCAAAGACCCTCCTGTTGGCCGTACTGTCTGAAAAGAGATTGAGCCAGAAGATGCTAAATTTCTGCAAGCTGGAGAAATCTGCTTCCCGCTTTGGTTCAGTGTATTACTTTTGCATTATTTGCTGCTGTAAGCCCTGTGTGTTTGTGTCGGGTGTAGCATCTTTTTGCCTGCAAATGCCATCTACTTAGTGGTGGCCTGCATTACACTGCTAGTGTTTCTGACGGTTTTGAGATCATTTGAGCTCAAGGTGTCAGGCTGGCTGTAAAGCCTTGTCCTGCTGATGTTAGGTGGGTGCAGAGAGGCTGCTACAGCTGTCTTTCTCAACACTTCCCAATGGGAGATTCTTCAGGAAAAAAATTAATTATTATGATTCCCATTTTATTGGTACAGAATTGATGTACAGTGAAAAGACATGACACATTTTTAAAGTCAGTGGCCAGGCCAGAAACAGCACGAGGAGCTGTGGTTTTCAGGCCCCTTATTAGGTGGCAAGAAAATGTGTAGGCTGGCATTTAAAGCTATTATAAGCATAAAGGGAAAGAACAGCTCTTAGTAGCACGTGAGTTATCAATATTGCTCTGGAAGACATCCCCAAAACCTGATTCATAAATGTAATTCTAAAAGAAAATACAGTAATGTCATTTCTGGTCTTTGCTTCTCATAACAAACTCAGTTGCTTCATCTGTTGTTTTGTCTTAGGTTCCAAAATGTTAATGTCTTTTTATTAAATGTCTAAAAGTAATGAGTTATCACTTCTTGTAATGTGCTGTTAGTTTTAAAAGTAGCTTACTTGTTATTTGTCCCTTATAAGGATAGGACTGATAAGTCTGAAATTTCTTAGCAGATAAAAGATCATCAAGAAGAGGGCCAGAAGAAACATTCTCAGCCATCTAGGCTTCTGGTACAGTTTTAAAAAACTCAGCGAAAAGGTGGTGTGAGCTTTCAAAAAAAGAAGGCGCCTGGTAAAAAGTGAGTGAGCTTTCTTTGGTGAGTGTGGGAGAAGGTTGAATCCTGACCCAGCGCTTGCATTGACCACCTCTTATGATGCTGACCAGGCACGTGTTCTCAGTGGATGGAGCAGTTACAAATTTCACCAGGTTCTCAGAGCATTTCCTCCAGCTGATTAGCATAATTTCTGCCTTGTCCAGGTTGAGCACCAGCCAGCTGGCCTTCCTCCAGAAACCAGTTTCTGCCAGATATTGTTTGAGGTTGGCAGCAGCCGTGTCTGGATCAGGGAGGAAGGAGATAGAGAGCTGGGTGTCATCAGTGCACTGATGGTAGCACAGTGCTGACTGCTTCTTACATGCCCTGCAGCAGCTGTTGAACCAAAGAGGTAGATGGAAGTGAACCCAACAGGGAAATATGAGGATGTGCAGTCGCCCAACGAAAGATGTGAAAGAGCGTATCATATCACCAGGGGCAGGGGAGTGGGTGGGAAATGTTTGTATTTTTTTCCCTGTGGATTTTTATGCTTATTAGCGTGTAAATCTCACTGTGAGCAGGTTGTTCTTGGCAATATTTCCACTCAGCCAGTGTAAATCCCTGTGACTAACTACTGCCTGAATGCCTGGGTTGCGTGTGATGCTGGTGTTGTTCAAACAGCTGAATGGGAAGGATGGTGACTTGCTTTTTGAAATGAAACAGCCCTGGTTTCAGCAGTCTTTATGAAGCATTTTACAGGTGTATGTCAGACATAGTTTCAGGCCATGATGGGTAATTACTAAGTGAAGAGATTTAGGTGTGCAAAAGCATGGTTTCCTACTGTAGGAAACCTACTACAGTCTGTGATGTGGATGCACGTATCCACATTAACATGTGATCCTGTGAGGCTGTGTTTCTCTTTTCAGACTTTGCAACACTTTATGGCAGTGCTTGTGTGCCATTCTAGCTTCTACCTCTACCAAACAGTTCCAGGGGAGGGCCAAAGACTTGGGTTTTAGAGAATGAAAGCGCAGCCAGGATGGCTTGTGACTTTTAGTAAGATGAAATGGAGGAGGCAAACCTGAAACCCTGGGCATCTCAGGGCCTCTCCTGAGGAGAGGCAGGAAACGGGAGCAGCAGTGGTTTGAGCCCAGGGATAACACCTCTCCCTGAGGCTTCATTTAAAATGAATATTGTGAATGAAAGGTCAAGACTTATGAGTGGATTAGCATTGTGTAAAATCTGTGAATTCAACAAGAGCTGCTACTTTAACGCAATGTCTTTAGGACATGAACTCATTATGATAACAACGTGATTGGTGAGGAGAAATTCAGAGGGTTTTGCTCTAAAGAGTGGGCTGCTAAGAAGAAACAGCACTGAGTTTTTAAATAATATTTTAAGTCAAGTGCAAATGATATACAATTTACAAGTAGAGTTCTTAGCAACAAAACTGGTTGTAAGGGTTACATCATCTTGCTTTTCCCATGGCAGAAGCCTACTAACATCAGACAACCAACTATACTTCCTAATGGATTAAAATATTCCATAAGAAACAGTTTGGCTGAAAAAAGTATGGAATAAAATGCCAAAGAAGGTTTTCAGATGGTTGAAAAATTCAGATACCTTATTTTTAAGTACATGTTCAGTTATGCGCAGAGTTTAAATGCTGTTGTTTTAGTGAGATATAAGCTGCTAAATAAACCATCAATGATGGCTTGTGGACAAGTGGTTGAAATAACACTTTGGAAAAAAGTATCTTTAAACATGTGTACATTTGTAATTTTTGTGCTATGGAGGGGAAGTGTTATGATTTCACAGGTTTAGGAGAACTGTAGATGCTCTGACTGTAACAGTCTTCCTGTCTTCCCACTTTTCTGTGTAATATCTTCCATTTGAGAACAGAAATTAAGCAGCAAATCATATTGATTCCCCCATTTTATTCTGAAGTGGGGGGAATTATCTAAACACTGCAACTAGATGTTGTTTAGTACTACTACAGCTAAATGTTTTTAATTATCTGGACTGGGTAATATGTAAGCTAGAAATTCAGGCTTTCAAAATAGTTTCTGAAAAGCCTGTTTGTGGTTCAGCAAACTGTAAAACAAATGAAAGTTTTCCTCTGAAGATTTTCCTTAAACAGATCTCTGGAAATCAGTTTTATACCTGATACTGTTCAGGCAATCCCAATATGATATATAAGAAAACCTACCTTCTTGCTGAAAATTAGGCTGTATTTCAGTTTAAAATTGAAAGATAGACTTTTAACTGCTGGAATTACTCTTCAGATTTCTTCTTGTAGATAGGAAGATTCTATAAGAAATATTTGAAAGCGTGCATGTATGCTTGTATTAACTTGTATTTTAAATAACATAAGATGCTCATATAAAGTTTAGTGTACTATTGTGTACTATTTAGTGTACTCTGCATGGTGTATCAAAACACCTATGATGTCATTTGAAGAATGAGTCCAACTGGAGACCTATTAGCTCTCAATTTACAAAAAATAAAATAATAAAAAAATCCCATTCCTCCCCCCCATGTGCTTTAGGTAACTAATCAATTGCTTATCATAATGTATCTCAGCAGGTCCACATTACTGACCAAGTCCAGAGACTGCATTCATTCAGCTTTCATTGAGAGTAGTTGTGAACCAAGCCCTCAGCATCTCTCCAGATCTAGTCCTCTTGAGATTTATTACAGTGTCATAGAAAATAGCTCATTATTTAAAGCAGTAGACTGAACGGGCAAATGAAAGGTCTTTACTGGTTAATAGTACATCTGTGGTGAGGTTATGATTTTCTCCTGCATTCATATCATTGGAATTTACAGTGTTTTAATTTTTCCTTTACTCTGAGTTAATTACCAGTAGTTTGCTGGAAGTGCTCTGACAGCTAGGTTGTGTGGCTGCATGGGGTCTGATGAATTGCACAGCATTTCTCCTGACTGGCAGAAAGCAACTGCTACTAACCAGTGAGATAGCTAATGGGATCATCAGGGTTTGGGGGGGCTCACAGAGGAGGGTGGACACAAACAGGAGCCTTACAATCTTTCTGAGTAGTTGTAGACATCACTTATTTGGCAGGATTTGGGGCCATTTGGAACCTAATTTGCTACTTAGTTGGCAGAAAGTATCCATTTCCTTATTTTTTTTTTCCATCAGTTGGAAATACAACAGCCTTTGTTTCTAATGAATGATGTGTCTAATTAGGTGGATTTTTTTAAATTTTATTTTTGTTGCTACTTGAATAGGAAACAAGTTTACTGTTTAAGAGACAATTTTCTCAAGTCAGAAACAGTTACTTCTAGTGGTAAATTTGCAGAGAGCTGATGTGACCAGCTTGCTTATACATCTTGTAAAATCTTGGCTTGAGAGAATTCTAGCTTCTTTCTTTCTGGGCCTCATGAGCTCTTGCCTGGAAACCATCATAGCTATCAAAAAGAGGTTCCTATGAGACTTTCTAAGTAGATGCATGCTCAAAAATAGGACTTATATCAGGCTTTATAATAGGGCCTCCTTTTAGTTGTAGAAGGATCAAAGCACTTCCATCACAGATGCCTATCTAGGGAAAATGATCACATCCGTGTATGAAATATACTACATTTAAAAATATTGACTCATAGCATTAATCTGAGGTGATAAAGTCTTCTCCTGATGAATACTTTAACATTAATGATGACAGTTGGTAATTTGCTCTAGTAGATGTAGATTTCAGTGTAATTTACCCAGAGACCCATCAACCATCTATAAAAAAAAAGCGGGGGGGGGGGGGGGGGAGGGGGCAGCATTTTCTATGCTAGCTTGGAAAAGATGTTTTCCCTGTTGAGACACTGATTTGATTGGAGAGCTGTGAGGAGTTTTGTTTGTTTACTGGGTGTAGGATGGAAAAGGACTGATGGCACAGATTCTACCTACTGTGCAGGCAGGTTACTCCATTGATGGCAAGGAAAAAGCCAGGTTGACCAAAATGAAGAAACTGGATAAATAACCTTGATGTTCAAAACTCTTGTCAGCTGTGCTCCCAACATTGTGCCTGAGTCCTTTCTGGTCTGGTGACCTCTCCACTGGGGAAGGGCACCGGGACCTCAGCCCTATCTTGCCCGCCCTGGGACGAGTCAGAGGAGATCCTGCCTCCACGTTTCTGCTGGGGAGGGCTGGCCTGATTCCCCTATAGACAATACAGTCTTCATTTCAACTTAATTTTCAAGAAGGCACCCAGTTAGGGGTGCTTGGGCTCATTAGGAGGAAACAAATGGGTGTGCCACAACAAATTGCACTGTGAGCAGTTGTTACCAAAACCAGCAGTGTTAATGCTTTGCATGTAAAAACAATATTATCTGTTGGCATCTGATGTGTTCGATTTCATACTGTGTTGATAGGACTACTGAAGTCTGATATGAGAAATGAAATTGTTGCATTATGCAATAGAAAGGTGCATTGCTGGCTGGGGTTGTTAACTCTTCAGGGAAAAAGCTGCCCAGGTCCATGTCAGAGACTCCTAGCTCTGCTGCAGATTATCATAGCAATGTGGCTTGCTACTATTTAGGGAGGAGAATCATTTAGCGTTATAAATCTGAGAATTTATTCCCAAGAGATCTCCCCCTGTTTAACTAAAGCAATGTTGCAGACCCTTGTTGCATAAGTGCATGGTACCAAAACACAATTTCCATAATATTTTTTTCCTTCATTCATCTGACTCCTAAACTGGACTTGTGTCTTAAACAAGCAGCTGATATTTTTAAAAACTAAACCTTATTTCTTGCTTGAGCCCGTGCAGAGAAAACAGTCTTCTAGATGTGGTACATAAACAAGAAACCTTTCCACTTTTAAAATAGAGAATTTATTTTCTTGTTTATAGAAAAAATCCTGTTCAAGGAGATCTTGTGTGTGGATCCTTCTGTGGGTAGCAAACGTGAGTGTGGAAGGCTACTCACTTGTGAGTCACAAGATGAGGTTTCTTTTTGACAAAAATATTTTAATGAATCTGTAGCCACTTAGTTCTTGCCTATAATTAGCCTGTATATCATGGTTATTTGCAGGTGAACTGTGGCTATGGAGATGAGATTCACATCCTTCGCTGTGGCAGTTCCAACGTAAACCCATAGAAATAAGAGTAAACATGTAATGGCTTTTCCAAGTCCTGCCTAGCATCTCAAGTTCTGATACCTCCCTTTTACTTTCTTGTGGACAGCGTATCTTTTCCTTTCTTTTGAATTGTTCACTTTCTAACAACCTTTCTGTTGCAAATTTATATTACTGACAACTCACTTCTGAGTCTAGCTGTGTGAAAAAGTAAGCCCCTCCAGAAACCTTTAGTTTTGTGTCCTTTGCACAGATTCCTGTAATTGGTGGCACAGGTGCTCTGGCTGTGGTGTGAACTACTTGGATGTCTGGGGGACAGTCCCACTATGTCATTATGACCCATAAGTCTGTCTTTTTAATATACTGCTTATCTGTAACTATTATGCAAAACATCCTGTTGCTTAGTAAATGGAAAGGAAAACTGCCTAGAGGGATCCTGCTGTCACGAAAACCTGTCATTTTTTATTCTTGGTTGTGAAGCCAAGTAGGCTCATTCTACACAAGCTAGATACTGCAGAGCCTGGCCCTCAACCATTACTGTATTTTCATGCTCAGATCTTGACTCTTGAATATCCCACGTCCATTAAGAGTACAGATAATTGAGACTAAGTATTTTCATAACTTGTTGAAAATTCAGGCAGGGTGTTACAGGGTAGAGAAAGAAGCATATAGAAAATCAAGGACCAGCTTAAGGAAGGGAAGCAACCCGATGGTAGTACAGTGCTCACATTATGGTACTAATAGACATAGTTTTTACTGCACTTTGACATTTTTAATTCCCGTAATCAACTTGCAAAATTCTGCATGAAAATGCTGCAAGTCTCACCCAGGGAAGGAGAAAAATGAAGAGCTGTACTGGTGTTGAGATTCAGTGGTAATTCCTTAGCCCATGTATCAAGCTACCAGATGAGAATCATGTGCCGTATTTGTGCATCATACAATGTGAAGTACTTGCCTGGAAGGAGCTGCGTGTGACACTAGGTCTGGAGAGCCTATCTTGAGCATGCTCTGTTGAAAGAGATCTGGATCCTGAGTAGTGTGCTCTTTACCACCTATAAATTGCATAGCTTGTTATTGAGGGAAAGAAGCAGGGGTATAGAGAAAAGAGAACAACCTATTGCCCTTGCTTCGATTAAGTAGTGTTGCACATTTAATGGATGGGTAACAGGAAAGAGTGTAAGGGGACTCCATTGTTAATGGGAGCTCCTGCAGGTTTTATTATACTTGCACCCGCTATAGTTAGGGTTGAGCAGCTGTTTCCATTATGAACTCCTATTTCAGGGGTTTATAACTTGGTTGTAAAAATTTGCTCCAGGCTAAACTGTAACTCACCGGGTCTTCGCCTGGGAGAATTTTTTTTAAACAAAACTTCAAAAGAAGAACTCCATCTAGTCACTTTTCGGAAAGCTTGCACAGAAGCCAAATTTTACTGAAAATCCTTGAACTGTTTAAAACTAGGAATTGATTAAATTTCCCTCTGTCATAGTTTATTTATTTATTTATTTATTTTAAAAAAGCTTGAACTACTTTTCAAAATATGGCTGAATAACGCAGGTGACCAAGAGAGGAATGCCATGGTGACTCAGCTAATGTCCATTCAGTCTGGTAGCTGTTCAGTTATGGGAGTTTTCCTTTGAAGAGATAGAAATGTGTTATTGTAAGATGGAAGAATGCTGGATTTGCTTTTACTTGTAGGACCTATGAAGGTTTACTTCTTGTATGCATTGAACTACTATACCTACATAATGCAAGCACAACATTCATACTTTGTAGTATACAAAAACAGAGAAGGACTGGTGGGAGATGTGGTGGTTGGGAGCTGTCTTGGGCAGAGTGACCATGAAAAGGTAGAATTCTCTGTTCTTGGCGAAGTCAGGAGGGGGACCAGTAAAACTGCTGTCTTGGACTTCTGGAGGGCAGACTTTGAGCTGCTCAGGACACTGGTTGGCAGAGTCCCTTAGGAGGCAGTTCTGAAGGGCAGAGGAGTCCAGGAAGGAAATTTTAAAGGCTCAGGAGCGGTCTGTCCCCATGTGCCCAAAGATGACCTGGCATGGAAGAAGACCAGCCTGGCTGAACAGAGAGATGTGGCTCGAGCTTAGGAGAAAAAAGAGGGTTTATAATCTTTGGAAAAGAGGGCGGGCCACTCAGGAGGACTATAAGGATGTTGCGAGGCTGTGCAGGGACAAAATTAGAAAGGCCAAAGCTCATCTGGAGCTCAATCTGGTTACTGCCTGTTAAGAAAATGTTTTTACAAATACATCAACACGAAAAGGAGGACTAAGGAGAATCTCCATCCTTTACTGGATGTGGGGGGAAACTTGGTTACAAAAGATGAGGAAAAGGCTGAGGTGCTCAATGCCTTCTTTGCCTCAGTCTTTAGCAGCAAGACTGGTTGCTCTCTGGATACCCGGTACCCTGAGCTGGTGGAAGGGGATGGGGAGCAGGATGTGGCCCTCGCTATCCATGAGGAAATGTTTGGCGACCTGCTA
Source organism: Anser cygnoides (assembly GCF_040182565.1). NCBI lineage: Eukaryota > Metazoa > Chordata > Aves > Anseriformes > Anatidae > Anser > Anser cygnoides. The sequence continues at coordinate 71,235,693 of NC_089874.1, forward strand.
CAGCACTTGGATGTACGCAAGTCGATGGGGCCGAATGGGATCCACCCGAGGGTACTGAGCGAACTGGCGGAGGAGCTGGCCAAGCAGCTTTCCATCATTTATCGGCAGTCCTGGCTATCAGGGGAGGTCCCAGTCGACTGGCAGCTAGCAAACGTGACACCCATCTACAAGAAGGGCTGGAGGGTAGACCCGGGGAACTATAGGCCTGTTAGTTTGACCTCAGTGCCAGGGAAGCTCACGGAGCAGATTATCTTGAGTGTCATCACGCAGCACTTGCAGGGCAAGCAGGCGATCAGGCCCAGTCAGCATGGGTTTATGAAAGGCAGGTCCTGCTTGACCAGCTTGATCTCCTTCTATGACCAAGTGATGTGCTTGGTGGATGAGGGAAAGGCTGTGGATGTGGTCTACCTTGATTTCAGTAAGGCTTTTGATGCCGTTTCCCACAACATTCTCCTCGAGAAACTGCCTGCTCTTGGCTTGAACTGGCGTACGCTTCGTTGGGATAGAAACTGGCTGGGTAGCCGGGCCCAAAGAGTCGTGGTGAATGGAGTCAAATCCAGTTGGAGGCTGATCACTAGTGGGGTCCCCCAGGGCTCAGTACTGGGGCCAGTTCTCTTTAACGTCTTTATCAGTGATCTGGATGAGGGGATCAAGTGCACCCTCAGTAAGTTTGCAGATGACACCAAGTTAGGTACGTGTGTCAATCTGCTTGAGGGTAGGAAGGCTCTGCAGGAGGATCTGGATGGGCTGGAACGATGGGCTGAAGCCAACTGTATGAAGCTCAACAAGGCCAAGTGCCGGGTCCTGCACCTGGGGCACAACAACCCCAAGAAATGCTACAGGCTGGGAGATGAGTGGTTGGAAAGCTGCCTGGCAGAGAAGGACCTGGGAGTATTGGTTGATAGTCGGCTGAATATGAACCATCAGTGTGCTCAGGTGGCCGAGAAGGCCAACAGCATCCTGGCTTGTATAAGATGCAGTGTGGCCAGCAGGTCTAGGGAAGTGATTGTCCCCCTGTACTCGGCTCTGGTGAGGCCACACCTCGAGTACTGTGTTCAGTCTTGGGCCCCTCGCTACAAGAAGGACATGGAGGTGCTTGAGTGAGTCCAGAGAAGGGCAACGAAGCTGGTGAGGGGTCTGGAGGACAAGTCTTACGAGGAGTGGCTGAGGGAGCTGGGATTGTTCAGCCTGGAAAAGAGAAGGCTCAGGGGCGACCTTATCGCTCTCTATAGGTACCTTAAAGGAGGCTGTAGTGAGATGGGGATTGGTCTATTCTTCCATGTGCCTGGTGACAGGACGAGGGGGAATGGGCTAAAGTTGCACCAGGGGAGGTTTAGGTTGGATATTAGGAAGAGCTTTTTTACTGAAAGGGTTGTTAGGCATTGGAATGGACTGCCCAGGGAAGTGGTTGAGTCACCATCCCTGGAGGTCTTTAAGAGACGTTTAGATGTTGAGCTTAGTGATAGGGTTTAGCGAAGGACTTGTTAGTGTTAGGTCAGAGGTTAGACTAGGTGATCTTGAAGGTCTCTTCCAACCTAGATGATTCTGTTTTTCTGTGATATTGTTTTTGCAGAGGTATCTTATAATAAGTGCTTGGACATATGCATGTTTAAGTACCCATGGCATACGACTTCTTTCAGAAGTCATATTTCTTTTTAGAATGCCATCATTGGTCTGTGTAAATCATGTTCAGTGACCTTTAATTGCCTTTGAATAATGTGTTACCTAGCTTTTTTATAAGGTGCTGTTACACTTTATAAGGATCCATTTTACATATAATAAATATTTTGTCTTGGCCCTCTGTGTTTGTTTCTATGCCAGCTGATGTGCACTGGAAATTGGTGAATTTCACCGGAAAAATCAGCAAAAGTTTCATGAATATTATGAAAAACTACTTCTTAATACATCGAGATTTGTTTTGACTTGCTAAATTGCACTTGCAAGACATTGAGAAAATGTGAAATTCCTGGTCAGATTTGTGTCAGCATCTTCTGCTGTCAGAATTGTAAAGCTATTTAGGAATGTGAAACTGCAAAACAAGTTCACTCGGTTTCCAGGGACAGGAACAATTTGTTTAGGCAGATTGCAGTAGCTGAAGAGATCTGGACAATTCCTCCACTGATATCGCTCTTAAGTCACGGTTGACTTGAGGAAACCTTGCAGTGACCGCTTGGACTCTGAAGGAAATACAGCCAATGCTATATGGAAACACAGGATGGGACCAGAGTTAGATTTGGTACATGATATTGAATTAGGTTTGTTTTGGTAACATTTATGGACCTGAAAAAATGTCTTTTCATTATAATGGGTTTCTCTTCAGGTTTTAGATGCTATTCTGAATCAAAACTGTTGAAATAGGTAAAAATGTTTACAACTGTCCTAATCTCATGAAGATAGGGGAGAAATGCAAGAACCCAGTCTTCAGTCTGAGTTTTCCATTAAGCTATCTGCACTATTCAGAGCCACATGTTCTGTTCTTCCGGGGTGTTTTTCCCCAGAAAGGATGAAATTATCCCATTCATTGTAAAGCATATATGATGCTCCAGGGCTGTCTCATCCTCTTAGCTACTCAGCAAGGAGACCATCTGTGGGAATGTATACTATAGGCATTAATTGACATTTTACAGTGTCTTGGTATCCTTCTCTGGTCCTGGTGTGGTGATGAATGCCACCACTCTGTCATTCTCTGTCATTGAACAGGCTTCTGTAACTCCATCACATTTCAGACCATAGTATGAGGTATGTTAATCCATGGTGTCATTATTAAGAAGTATGCTGAAAGAAAATGTGCTGGTTCAGGGCTCTTGATCCCTTATCTAAGAAGGTAAAATATGTTATGATTATAACCTGCATAGTGGCACAGAAATACTGTACAAACTAAATTTAACAAAACATCCAATTCCTTTATCTCAAAGGTTGAAAAATGGTGGACAACACCTTACAAGAAAAATGAAGCTCTCTCTTTGTTCTTCTACTCAGAATCCACTTTTGATTTTGAGATTGCATCTTTCTAAGTCCATTGCTAAACGAGAATAGGATGGGATCTCCCTCTCTGGCACCTAGGAGAGTCTAATTTGAACCTGACTGCTCTCTCACAGCAACCACAGCTGCACAAGATGAAGACAATTTCATACAGATAGAGCCATGTTGTCTTTATAGGTCTAAACCAACAAATCATTGTGTTTGTAAATGAATAATCGAGCAGACTAACGCAGATTCATGAATTCTGGCATGGAGAACTCCTGTTGAGAATGCGTTTACCAGCAATTTCAGTTTCTCTGTTTAAACATGTAGTTCAGGTATGACAAATGGCAGCATTGCAATGACTGTCAAAACACACCTTTATTTTTTATTCTTTTATTTTAAGTGACAATCATATTCTTGACTTCAGGGTTAAGCAGAAAGTAGGCGTTCTCTGAATTAGGGTATAGTGATAAGTATAAGGACAGACTACAAATCAGAGCCCCCTAAAGAAGATTTCTCCCTCTACTGTTGTTCTGGCCTTTTATTTAATAACTATAATTAAATGGAGGCTAAAAATTAAGGGTCACAAGTAGATGAGTTGTGCCGTGACCTGTCCCATGAAATATGTTCTAGATGACAAAATTCAGGTGGGCATGAGTCTGCCCTGTGATGAGAAGGGGTTTCAGTGTGCTCATGAGAGCATGAGAGGAAGACCTGCACTCTGCATGTGTCTCGTGGACATCTGCTGGTAGCAAACCATGGACAGATGAATCACCCTGCCAGAAAATGCCAAAAAAGCTTTTTTTTTTTTTTTGGTGTTTTCAGCTCATATCTTGTAGAAGAAAAGCCTTGTGACCTTGTTTGAAAGAAATGCAAAGGAAAAAATGAAATAAGGAGAGGTGTCAGGACAGACAGGGCTGGTGTGGTTTTCAGCACTCTGAGGGTCTGTGAGTGTTCCTGGAGTGCCAGGTCAGGAAAGTTATGCTTGCTGACCAGCAGTCGGGATTTCCCACAGTTTCTCTGACCATATGCATGCAGAACAGCTGCTAAACCATGAACATTTGACACTGTCTCACTTCTGCTCTCTTCTGGACACAGGTTCCAGAAAGGTGTATTTTCTTATTATGATCCTCCGTAGTTCTTTCTGTGAGAGATGGCTTTATAGTTCTGCTCCTCTGATGTTCCTCCTGTCCCTCAGTCTCCCTCAGCCTGTCTTCAACCAGATCACCACCTCCACTATCTTTATTTTGCACTTGAGTGTTCATCTGTTACTCAAGGCTTGGGTTATCTTCATCATCTCATCCTTTCTAAGGTTCCTGCTTCTGGATTCTGTCACCCAGAATCCTACCATGCTATCCTTACTGCCCCTCTGATGCCCTTTGCTCTTGTGTGTTAGATTTTTCTACCTCCATTTCACTCTGTTGTGCAATGTTTACACTTTCCCTCTCACAGGGTCTTTCTTTCAGTAGGCCTTGACAAGGAGGCAGTGAACTTTAATCTGATACTCATTAGAAAAGTAATATTCTTTGTAAGGTCAGCACTCTGATGATGGTATTCTCACTTGCATTAGCTAAATCTGTGTTATCCACTCTGGATAATTCTGGGATCAAATACCTTTCATAAAAGAGACCAAGCCAACATGTGGACAAAATTACAGAGTTTTAGCTCTAAATATAGTATTTCATGTTTAGATTATCAGTTTTACTGCTCAGGTAGGGTACTGTAGGAGTGAACTCAACCCAGTTAATGACCATAAATAATAATGACGGCATTATTCTTTTGTCTTGTCCTTTGCACACGCTAATCTGCTCTGACAGCTAGCTTTGCTCTTTTATTAACTCTCCGTCAGCTGTAATCAGTGATGGTGAAGTCAGGCAGCAAAATTTACACGTGCCAAGTCTCACCGTTTTTGTTTTTTTTTTTTTTTCCTTTTTCTGAGCCATTTCAGTCTTCAGTTTGTGCGTCTTTGGGATGGGAGTCCGAAGAAAGCATGGGGGCAAGGGGGTGTAAATGTGTTTTTTGACATGTTGATTTATCACAGTGAGCAGCATGCATAGCATCACCAGATAGTGCCGTCTTTTGTTACTATTCCCCTCCTTCCTCTCTTCATCCTATTTTCAAGAACAAATATGTAGCTGTAATTATGCTTACCTTGAAAGTCTAAGACGGATCCTTTATTATATCTTTTGATTATTATTATTATTATTAAAGTTAGAAACTAGTGTTTGTGTGCTTGGGGAGAGGTGGAAGCACTTAATAGATTATTTTCTAGATCTAGTGACAGTGCCTCAGCCTATTTTAATGTATGATTTATGCCAGTTACTAATAGACTACCCGGAAGTTGATGATTAAAGTAGAAGTTTCTTTGGAGAGGGGTGATATAACTGAGGTCGAGACCTCCTAGTGACCTCAAATGTAACTTATTACCCTTCTTGGTTAGTTGCAATTGGAGATCAAAGTGCTAGTACAGGAAACATATTTGGTCCTGAGATTGTCAGTTGGGGGCTGCTGTTTGACAGCAAGGTAGACATGGTGGTTGTAAGGGAAATAAGTGTTTTCTTGCAGTCTTTCTTTTGCTCACAGATAGAGAAGGGACAAAACACTCAAATTACATTTCAAGATGTGGTATTTGAATTACTTTCTGTAAGGAATTCTGCATCTCAGCTGAGTAAAATATTGCTTTATAAGCAAGCAGGGAAAAAATTCTTGTTGGTGTCTGCAACCATCTCTGAGTGTGGCAGCAAACTTCTTTTTCTATTGCTCATTTTACAAAGCTGAGAAACTTTGGGGGACCTTATTGTTTTAGCTTGTGTGGATATAGGTTGCAGGGAGGGAGAAGGGGCAAGAGCGTCAGTGCTCGTTGTGGATCACAGAGCATTTTATAGTTTGTCTTACAGGGGTGTATGTGCTGGTCACATGTCAATACACCAGCAATTTGTTCAGATGCAAAGGTGGGGAAAAAAAGCTTGTTTCTGACTGCCCATTCACACCAAGTGACCGGTATCTTCTAGGCATTTTTCACTTAGACTTCTGTAAGCCTTAAGGGAAGAATGATAAACTCTCCTGGTTACTGCAGGTGCCTCGTTTACAGCTCATGCTCGTGTTTTTTAATGAAGACTCCTTTGTTCTGAGTGCCTCTAATTTAAGCTAGTAAAAACCATGAGAAACATCACTTAAATTAATAGAACAACTGCTTTTGAACCCCTGTAAGTGGGCAGAGAAACCAAGCTGTTGTTTCCTACTATTGAAACACAGCTGTACTTTCAAGTGTCAGGCAAGTTTCATACCATCTTTTGTAGCATTATTTTATTTAAGGCTCTCTGTTTTCCCAGTAGTGCTGCTGTTGCATTGTTCTTAAATGTATTTGCATGGGGGTAAGGGGCTGGGAGCCAGCAAAAACTCAAGTGGACAGTGCACAACTGGGTTACACTCCAGCTCCTCCCCTCTTGGCTGTGGTGGCTCTAGAGAGGTTAAGGAACTGAAAAGCCACAAATCAGACCTATGGATTAGGTTTTATTATATTATTATTATTATTATTATTATTATTTATAGTGGAGTTACTTCCTTGGGAAAACTGCCCTTTTCAGCTCAGTTCAAATGTGCTACTTGGCTTTTAATGAGATGCTGAACTGTGGTGCTGTGTGTGGAGGTGATCTCTTCATACTGTTGCTGGCTTGTGCGGGTCTCTGACTCTGAGATACTTGCATGTGGACACAGGCTCTTCTGCATGTGTGGAGCCCTAAATGTCTTTGTCTTCAAGGTGAGAGATCCAGGGTCCTTTGGAGCAGTTTATGTCAGGGCTTGAGTTTATGAAGAGCTTTAGTATCATATCAGTTGAAGAGTATGCCTTAAAAATACCACTGTAATGGTTAAAACATGGAGAGTTTCTAAGGAACATACTGAAAAAATCTATGACAACTTTTTCTCTTAGTGTGTTTTACTTAGCTGATCAAGCCACAGGAAAACTTCAAATAAGCAAGGACTAAAGTTTAGTCCCCAAGAATGGGTGTGTGCAGTAACTCTGGGATTTTCATCCTCAAGGGAACATTGCTGAGCTCTATTGCAAACAAGTTGCAACAGCTGGCACTCTGAAAATAGAAGTGAAAACTTCTGATGATGACCCATGCAGGTCTGCTAGAGAGTTCTGAATATGTTTATTTTATTTTATTTTGGTTTTGATAGGAGACGCTGACTGAAAAGTGACTTTGAACAACTAATAATTTTAGAATAGCTGGTCAAAAAGGATTTTAAAAAGTCTACAAGGTAATCTATTTACTTGTGTCACTGAAAAAGATTTTCCCATTTTCCTGTTGCATCACTGGAGTATCCTGAGTTTTTATTGACCGTTTCTGCAAAACTTCCCTTTATTTTACTGAGTTATTGAAATGCCTCATCAAGAACCAGGGCAAGGTTTTCTCGATTCCCTTTTGTTTAACAAGTTAATGATAAATAAAATAAAATACACAAATGACTGACCACCCAGTTAAAAGAAAAATGTGTTCAGCTTCATTTCAAGTGAACATGACAATTTATGTTCAGATGTGCTGATGGAAGCAGTTTCTTCTTCATCCCGTATTGCCAATAGTAGGCAAACACTGCATTTTTTTTAATGTTGATAAAAGCTAGGGTTGACATCTTTAGGTCTGGTGCAACCTATCTATGTGGCATGAAAGTGTTCTAAAAGCTGTGGATCCTTCTTCAGGAGAATCTCCAAATTGTTGTCGACATTTACCTCCAAACTGCTTTTGAAAACTGCCTTTCACTGTCCCACATAGACCTAGCAGAAATAAGATGTGTAGAAAGATATGTACTTGTATAGAAAGGCAAACAACAACAACACAGTTACCCACTCTTGTGTAACATAGCACTAACTGTACCAACTCTGTCTCTGACATATTTATTCCTAGCTAGAAAGGCTGAGCAGTTTCCTTTATAATCTGATATTTCCTATTAATAGTCCTAAGGCTGTGGGGCTAAAATATTCAAACTATGCTGCCGATTGTGGGAACAGCTGTATTTTTCAGTATTGCTGCGACAGAGCAAGAAACAACAATTAGTTGTTGGTTCTTTGTATTCATGGTCCACATTTTTGTAAATATTATCCAAAACTAGTTGAATTCAAAGCTTACTTCCATTTGAGGAAAGCTGAGAATTTGCCTAGCTTCGGGAGTCAAGACACAAGATAAAATATCAGATGTGCAATAAAACTATGTGCCCTGCAGAGATGTGATTTTAGTCCTGTACGATGGCTTTATTTCAGTCCAGATAGTTGCCACATGATAATACTGGAAACAAGAGGAGGAAAAGAAAGCTTTAGACAGCAAACCAGACACGTCTAAGCAAGGTAGATGCTGCAACTCACCACTTCTGATTTGTATGCACACTTAGAATTGGGGAGCTCTATGGGCTGCTTTCTTCTCAGCATTTCTTGGTTGCAAAATGAAACCTGAACTTAGGGAGAGAGACTCTTATCCTATCCTTTTGCATGTATCCAAAAGGATTTCAAAGAAGCCCTGGGATTAGTTTACCTCCTCCCTTTATGCATTAGGGCTGGGTGTGACAGTGCTAGTATTGGGGGAGGAGAGTGTAATTCCATTGCATCCTACTCCATCAGGCAAGTTTGTGGAGTAAAAGTCACAGTCTTCCTTATCTCCTCTCTCAGCACTAAGAGTACAGCAGGATTTGCAGTTACACCTGATTGTATCTGAGGAAATGCAGAGGAATTTACTCCTTTGCCAGAGCATGTTTTGCACTTCATTGCACTATTATAAATCACTCTACTCAGCTGTAAGTCATGAATGAGTATGGGGCAGGGGGAGTGGAAAGGGGAGGGTGTGGAGGTTGAGTAGGGTTAACAAAATTTGAAACAGATTTATGGAAAGTCCTTCAAGAGTAAATAAAAAAAGACAGCCCAACTGCTGCTGTTCTGCAACACAGCAAACTATGAGCAAGAAATCCTAGTAATTAGTTTCATTAGTAGGTGAAAAAAGGTCTTTGAGAATGTCTGGTATTAATTATCATTAAGGGTTAGTCATCTTTCCCATTTGAAAAACCTGTATTTTTTATTTTTAGCTTTATGTGTTGTCAGCTTACATGCAATTAAAGAACCCTCAAAGCAAACGAATCACATGTAACACTTGCGTGACTTTATGGGCTTTAAGCCACCGGAGTCCATTTGTTCCAAGCCCTCTGTGTCCCTGGCTCAATGGGACTTAAATTCAGTGGCAGCAGCTCAGTTGGTACTAATGGAGAAGAGCAGTTCTCCTTCCAAGATGTGGGCCTCTCTCACACCCTCCAAAATACCTGGCTGTAGTGGGGCAGGACTGCTTCAGGTGGCTCTGAAAGAGGCTATAAATCTTAGTTGAGGTATGTAGGTGGAGATTTTCAAAAGCAGACAGAAATGCTAGTTATCCACATAGTTTGAACTGTAAAACTAATATGCCTTTATGCTTTTTCATACTGCCTTTAAAATGGTTAAAATTAGTATTGTATTAAAAATGTACTCACTCCATTTTAATTCAGAATCAGACTCTGGGTTTGCTCTTTAAATTTGCTTGTGTTAGGGAGGGTTTGTTTGTTTTTATTTTTCTTAAATACTATTTTGCATTCTGAATTACAGCAACTTCATGTCACAGCACTGTATATCTGCTACAGATGATCTTTGTTTATCTGGTGTGTAAACTTTAAAGTTCTATTGATTTGTATTGCATTAGTAGGGAAAGGCTGCATTTATGGCTAGTAATTGCTTTACGGCAAACAATAAGGACTGGAAGAGGAAGGATTTGTGTTGGTTCAGTAAATATGTGCTTCTGTTGAAATTTTGCCACCAATTTAAATATAGCCAGGTTTTCACTTCTTTTGAGTAAATCACGGTAAGATTTTGGTAATTTAATCTCCTTATCTTTAAATGTTGCAACTATTAATTCTGTACTGGCAGATCTTCCTAACCCTTTATAGTACAAGAGGAAGTGTTATCTAGCATAAATGATGTAATGCTTGGCTCCTGTGCTATTCAGTGAAGCTTGTCAACAGAAAATATTTTGGTTGGCTGTTTCTAAGACCTGAAGTAATACTAACTATATCGCTTTGGCTCATAGGGGCATTAGGAATTTCTCATGTTTCCTATAGATTTACAAGGAAATAGATAGGAAAGCTTTGTCAGTGAAGTGAAGAAGCAACATTTCTAAGGGAATTCTACCCTCTCAGGATTCCCTAACTTTGGTGCACTTGTATGCTACCAGGTATACAAATTACAGCAACTGTGAAGATGAGTGCACAAAAAAAGGAAGAATTGTTTTGAAATATTTGCTCATTGTTATTAATGACAGCAAAGCTAAAAATATTTCCATTACTGTGCACCTTTTTATTATCTATAGTTAATACTCTTTTGAGTGTGAGTATACATACATATATATAATACTATATATAATTATATGCATGGGTAATTTGTAGTTCTGGGTTTGTGTGCATCTCTCACTAACATAAACAAGTTATCTTGTGGACAGAAACACTCTGTGTGGTAGGATTTTGTTCAAAAGGAAAAGCAACAACAAAAGAGAACAAGGAATAAAACATCAATTTATCCTGAGTTACTTTTATGTTAACACTTTAATTTACTTAATAGATTGTGGATTATTTCTGTATTAGATATTCAAATTTCCACTCACACATAAGTTTTCTCCCCTCTAATTGTGCAAATTTAGTTGTTTACATACTAAAACGTGGGTCAACTGAGAACTGTGTAAAGTGGAATCAACATTCTGCAACGTACAAACTTTTATCAAGATAAAAATCCTAATGTATAAAAACTGTGGGCTGGTATTAGTATTAAATCATCCTCCAAGAAAAGCCCTCAGTACTAATTAATGAATTATGAAACTCAGTCTAAAGATAATCTTGACACCTATATCTATTCATAAGAAGAGCATTTTCATCAGAAAGTACTAATTAAAGCTTCCTCTTCCCGCTCTGTGTTTAGAGACAACATAGGCGAAAAATGTCTGCTCAAGCTAGGATTTTATCCAGATTTTCGGTGCAGTCCAATTTACATAAATTCTAATAAAGCATTATTAAAATCTATTAACACTTGTCTAAGGCAATTAAGTTTGCTATTTTGAATGATTGCATTTCATGCAAACTGACATAAGGAAGCACGGAGGGCTAGCAAAGAATGCAGTGTAATCCAGGGAAGGACGCATGAAAAATGTTTTTCACAAGGCACAAACTTTAGGAAGAAATAAATATCTGCTTTCTAAAAGACAGTGGAAAATTTTTGGTTCTATGGAGTTTAAATTCAGTCATGGCTGCCCTCAGATATTTATTTTACAGTATATATATGATATACAAGACTGGTCAACATCATGATACTTTATAATAAAACCTGGAGGGCACTGTCCTCTAGAGAGAATTGAAAATTTTAACTAATATTGATTATTTAGTACAGACTGCAAAGATCATAAGTTAGAAGGGGGAAGGGAGGGAAACAAGGGAAGATTTAAAATTTTGTATAGGTTCTTGAAGCTTTCATTGGAATCAGTGAAAATTCAAGAAACATTAATTCACAGAACTTCTTCAGCTGCTACTAATTACAACAGAAATGCACTCAATACAAACCCAGGGAAAGAGCTGACACCGGAAAATACTTTGCCATACTGTTTTGAAACCGCACTTCATCTGTGTTCTATAGAACAGCTCTTCATACTCAGGTGTGGATGTGTTAGGGAATCTCAGAGCACTCTGACTAGTGCACTGCAGGACTTAGAAAATTTATTCCTTGTCTAATCTACAATGAACATGGTGAGACACTGGAACAGGTTGCCCAGAAAAGTCGTGGATGCCCCATCATTGGAAGTGCTCAAGGCCAGGTTGGATGGGGATCTGAGCAAACTGATCTGGTGGAAGATGTCCCTGCCCATGGCAGAGGGGTTGGAGTAGAAGGTCTTTAAATTTCCCTTCCAACCAAAATCAGTCTGTGACTTCCCACCACCCTCTTTTCCACTGCTGACCCAAGCTGGAAAGGGGGATGATAGCAAATGAGGATTTTGGTGTCCCCTGTGCAGCCCAACCTCTAAGGATTGTCTCTGGGTTTGAACCCATTGATGAGCCCCAGGGAGGGTTCTTCACGTGTCCAACATGCTCTGGGGAAACTAGGATGGCCACTGTGCTGGTGGCCTGAGTTGAGACCCTCCTCATGTGCTTTTCTGCCACATTTCCTACTGGCATCACAAACTTAAAGCTGCAGCTGCTCAGCAAATTGATCCTGCACTTTAGCAGCCTGCTGTTTCTAGACAGTTAAAAGACACTTCACTCAGATTAAAGAGAGAATGCAACTAATAGGCATGCCTTGTGCTCAAATTTAATGAGGAATCATACTTCTCTGAGAGTTTCCTGGGAGGAGTTTTGACCCTTCAGCTCCTTATAATACATGTGCTCAGAATTGCAGAGAAGTTGGAAGCATCAGTCTTTCCAAAGGGCAGACATGCATACAGTGTACTTATCCCAGTAGTTTGCATTTTTAGTCTATATTGGACAAGCTCACTTGAATTCTGCTTATCAGTCCATTTTCATGAAGACAGTTTCTAGGGGTCTTGAGAGAGGGTCTAAAAAAACAAAACAAAACAACCCCAAACACCTAGACAAAACTCACAAACCAAACACAAGAGAAGGCAGGTCCTTTCTCCTCTATCTGGAATTCCCTTGTCTAAACTAGACTTTAGAACTGTGAATCGAAACTGTATTGGTAATGAGTGAGAGATGCAAGTTATTTAGAAGGGAAGGTTTCTAATGTTATTTAGAAGAGAAGGTTCTTAGCTACTGTTTGATTTGGGTGTCAGTATACCTGGAGATGTCAGGATTTACTTTGGTCTCTGTGTGCTTGGACATTGTTACTCCTGTTTCCCATGTTCTAAGCAAAAAAAATAAAATAAAATAAAAATAACCAGTACCGTGTCAGTTATGACTTTACTTTGCAATGACCCTCCAGCATTACATCACCCTGGAAGTCAGCTATTTGGGTCTCCATTGAAGAAATTGTCTGTCTCCACCTCAAATTGTCTGTTAAAACCACATAAAGGCTGCATTTAGTTACCAGAGATAACCTTGGCAATGACTTCCTACCAATTCTGGTTATGCTTCACTGGAAACCAAGGTTGTGAAGCAGTAGAGACTCCTAGCACGGGAGAGGGTGCTGGACTATTAAACCATCTTTTTTTGAAGGATAGGATAGCCCCAGGTTGTTTAGCACATCCAGAACCCAATGCAAAGGTCATGGCTTTCAATTTGTCTCCCTTTCTTCCAGCATCTCATACACTAATTCACAAGCACAGTGTAAAATACAGTAAATAAGCTTGCTCATCACTAATCATGGTATTTTTCTTAAAGGCTGGAAAGATTAAAAATACCTTGCTTTCATGGATCTATTTCCTTAACCAGGAAAGCTTTTTCAATAGTGAGGTGATGTAGGTATCTGCATGGATAGACTGACGTTGTTTATGTAACTTTCACAAAAATTACATGTAGGGCATTTTTAAAGAAGTTTCCTTAATTTATTCATTAACATTTTCTTTTCTGTAGCCTCCTAAGTTGAAATTGTGAAAACAATACCAGCAACATTTTGGAGTGTTCTTCAAAGCATTTTAAAAATAGTTTTCAATACTATGTGGCAAGAAATAAAATACACAGTATTTTTTTTTAATTGCACAATGGAATACACACAAGTATAATAGAATATAAATGTTTTATAGGCTTTTCTTTTAAATTACCTCCTAATGTATTGGGATTGTGCCTCTTACGAGTAATGCTATTGGTCCCAACTCTTGGTAGGGGACCATGTGTCTTATGCCATCCAGCATGGAGAACATGACCATTTTCTCTTTCCATTTCTGTATTTGCCTGACCCAATTTGCTGGTGGAGTTGGCAAGAATCAGGGACATGCAAAGAAAGCAAGAGTGGGTCCTCTGCAGCTATTGCCTTGAAGAAAGATTAAACTTGATGTTTTCGTCTTTCTGAAGCTTTGATGCAGTTTGAAGAGCTTTTATGAGGAAGGATTTAATTTGGTAAAGTGAGTTCTCCTCTCCTTCATCTGTAAAAACAATTAAGAGAATGATGTAGAGCATCCTGAGAGCTGGAGTAATGCTACTCATACAGCATTAATAGGAAAAAAGAGGCTTCTTACTCCACAATGCCTTTTTCCTGTGATCGTGGGAAGAAGTGTGCCCTTACCCTGTTTTAGAACAAGGTAGTTGGTGGCACCAAAATTAATTTGAGAAAATTTGCTACCAGTGCTGTTCTGCTGCAGTCCAGACACAGAAAAAAGAAGTGTCTATGGCAAGTACCAAATTTCTCTATACAAGTTAGGCCTTTTGCTGCTTGTTAAAAACAGTTAATAATACATTAAAAACTTAAATACTACTGTCTATGCAAAGTGACCAGTGAAGTTTTCTGTTATAATCTTTTTGTTTACCCTTGTCTTTAAAATTATTGCTGGATTTTCTTTTACTTTTCCACATCTGGCTGTTTCTTGTCATCTGTGATAATTGTGACTGCAGTCTGTGAGAGCATTTCTTAGATTGCCAGAGTCTTTAAAGTGCTGAGCAACTTCTTTTCTATAGCTTGCATACAGCTCTCTAAATGTTTTTTCATGTCTTTCCTTTTTGTGCACCCGCCCAGTTCTTCTGTGACAACTAGCTGCCTTTGCAAAATGCTTCTGGGTTTTGCTTCATACTCCATAAAGTCTAGGCAAATGAATGTTTTTTATAATGTATTTATGTAGATTATTAAGAAGAAAACAGACCTAGGACAAGAACAAAATTAATCACTGGCTTATTAGTTTGGCATTGTTGCTTGTGTACAGAAGCGTTTTATATCAAACACATTTTTTTATAAGTAAATAAATAAATGACAAGCAGGAGTACCAAGCCTAGCCCAGCATGAGTATTGATAGTGGTTACCGTTGACAGCTTTTTGTTGTTTCCAAACAACATGTTTCATTCCCTTAACTCCATTGTCATAAGGCAATACCAAACTATTCAGCAGAGATGCATGCAATAAAGAGCATTTGTGGCTTTACTTTTGTCTTCACTCGAAGAGGTTCTGACTAAATTGCACCAGGAGACTTTGGCATGGCACCCCCCAGAGGTAGAGACTGTGTCCACAGCAGAAATCAGAGCCTCATGATTCCTCTGCATCAAAATGGGATAGGGCTATCATGGAAGTGTGCTCCTTCTCCAGCCCTCTGGTCCTCTGCAATTCAAAGCCACCATGCAAATGCAGAGAAAAAGTTTAAGTAGTTTCACAGCATCAGGTTGCAAGGATGTATCTCTTGTTTTTGGCCAGAGCTCCCATTAGTCTTAAGTTGGAAATATTCAGCAGAAGGGGGATGCACCATTTTATCTTTCCCCATGGTGAATGTAGCTGTCATAGCAGCCCCCCTGTATTTAACAACAATCTTGTGTGGGCATAGTTTTATTGTATCTGCTTGGGCACAGAGGCATATGACAATAAAATAGGACGCAGCAGATAAATTCACCCTTGCTGTTCACCTGTGCTTGTTAGGAACTAGGCTTTGTGGGGAGCTCACAACATGAAGGACTTGTATTCTCAGCTGTGAGTGGAGAGAGCCCTTGCAGTCCTGAGTGGTTTGGCCCAGCTGTGGAGCAGGCGGACATCAGGTTTGCATGGGGCAGAAACCTGGGCAGTTTTCCTGTTCTTTCCCTAAAGAGCCAGCCAAGTTAAAAGCTAGTAACTTTGAATCTCTTAAAAGAGGCTATTAAGTCAAATGGAAGTGTTCTGTTATCTTTCCAAGCTGTCATGTTTGTCTCAGTCTGCCTGCCTAGCTCTGTAGCCCATATCATTGGAAGCCTTCTGACATTAGCAGTAGCCTGTCTGGTTTGTCTTGGCAAAACTTGCCACTTTTTTCCCCTTCCCCTTAATCCTTACAACTTCCAAGAACTACTTTCTATTTTTTTTTTTTAATTATTTCACTTCTTCCAGACAATCTAAAACCTTTTGCTTTTTACTGGAATTTAAAATCTGTTCTTAATTACAGGGCTTCATATGCACTTAGAGAGAGATAATAGTGCGACAAGGGAATTTCAGTCTGCCTTCAGTCAATTTAATTTTACCTGGGAGGTCAGGCACATTGACTACAACTTGTATACCACAGTTTCTCTAGAGCAGAAGAGAAGGGAAGATTTTGTTTTCCTCAGTTTATGGCACATTACACTGATGAATAAGAACACACAAACACATTTGGGCACTTCCTACTTATTTAACAACTTACAGATAAAAATAGAGAAAAAAGCCAAAGAAGCATGGTTTTCCTAGTGTAATATTGAGTAGTTTTGTCTTAGAATGCCTAATGAAATGGTTCTGATGAAATATGTTTTCACCCTTCACTTTTACATTTTTTTTCATTTTAAGTCAGATGGATCATTTCCCTCTGTTCTTTTGTTTGATTAGATCCAAAGACATCAACTTTTTTTTTTTTTTTTATGGTGGGTCTCCTATTTTTAATGGTAGCATAGCATTTAATCTGAGTAAGACAGCAATCATGATAACCTGATAATCAAATAGGGGAAACCAAACAAAGGAAGAAAGAAAAATTAAAATTCAAACATGTCCCTTAAGCATGTGAAATGTTATTCGCAAATAAGCTTATACTAAAGGACTTAGCCATGCTGACATATGTGGGATGTATTATGGAGGTACTTCAAGAAATGATGTGCTTTGGTGTATGTGTGATATTTGAGATACATGCATTGACTTGTGCTGAAGATTTGAACAGATGATTTTGGACACCAGTGGGATGAACACCAATGGCCTGAAATCCCTTGGATTAGACCTTGAGACGTTAAAATTATATATAAGGATGCACCAGTTGCACATGGAAATGTCAGCACCCTAATACTATATTAGCAGGGAGTGTGGCTGGTGTCCGGATTTGGGGACTTGCTGGGAACATTTCTCCAGGCTGCCCTTTCTTGCCAGTAAATGGTGTGGGTGGATTTTACTGGGAGTTATGCATTCTTCTTTGTAATTTTCTTTGAAGCATCAGGTTTTCTGAGGTCTTCCCTATAGAGAGTGAGAAAACAAGAAAAAATTACTTTTGGTATTTCACATAAAAAATCAAAGCATTTAATATATGTTATGTATAAAGTTAATGAAAGAAATGTTAAATTTTAAAATTAGTTTTTAATCTGGTCAAGAAAATTTTGAGTTTGATACAGAAATGAATTAGCTTACAACTGAAATGATGGATGGACAGGGTGCGGTGATGCTTCACTTGTTCTTATGATGTGTTATTAAGACTTTCTAAAAAAAAAAAATAAAAAAAAATGCAAGAGATAGGGCTTCCTGTGGTATTAAAATCTTCTGATTTGTGGTAGGATTTTCAGGCTCATATGCCCAAGTAGCAGCCTTATAGGCCACCAAACAATGTAGCCACTCAGTGAGTGGCTGCCTTACACCACAACTCTTCCTGGGAAAGAAGAAACAACAATAAAAAGAAACAAACAAACAGTTAAAAAATGCTTTCTTTATCTTAATGTAAATCTTTTCCACAGTATAGACTTATGACCTTTTATTGCTGCTGCTGTTTCATTCTAGTTTAAATATTAGCTTTTTTAGTGCATTTGCCAGAAGCAGCATTCCTTGTATTTTATTAAAAATAGCTAAGATTTACCTCTGTAATTCATAGGTAAAAGTGTACTTTTCTGGCAACTGTGTGAATGTCATTTACGTATGGTGTACAAAGTTGTAACAACTGTCTGACTCTTTGTATTTCTGTACATTTTTATTGTGTTGGGACACTGTTGTGTCTGTGTTTACACATGCGTAATACCTGTGCATTTTTATGTTTATAAACAAAGCATTTCCAGGGTGGTATTTTATTCAGTAAGGTTAATACTGATGCATGGATCCTCATAAGGTGAAGAACAGGAAAATATTCAAGGGAAGGCAACTTTCATGCCTGCTGGTCTTCTGTGAGTTGTAATGTTCTTACTTCAGATAGAAGCAGGATGCAGCTCTTGGACCTGGAAGACAACTTGCAGGGATGGCAGTAATTGTGGGATCCCAGCACATGTGAAGGATGAGATCCCACTTCAGGAAAACATTTAATTAGGGAAGAAGAAAATACCCTAAGTCTCTTCATGGAGTTAATTTAGAAGTTTGAATACAGAGGAGCTGCAGTGCTACTTTTTCAAATTATATTTGTAGTTAATTTTGAGTAAAGAAAGGTATGCCTTTTCCTTTCTTTCCCTCTTTCCCTCTTTCTCTCTCTCTTTTTTTTTTTTTTAAGTAATATCTGAAAGAAGGTATATTGTTGTGGTTTTTTTTTTGCTCATTTTTGATATTAGTTCTTCCCCAACACTCTGGCAACTCTGGCATAGTTGATACAGCAGCTTCTATTGACTTCTGTTAGATCAAGGTTTCCTTGGGGTCCATGAATGGTATGGCGTGAACCCTCAGTGCTTTTGCTCCAATGTTGAGGCTGGCAGAAGTCAGCCCACACAGTAGAGACAACACAGGAGGGAAATGCTCTAGTGTTGTCTCTATCTGGAATAACTGTTGTTTTTTTTTTTTTTTTTTTTCTTCCTTAAGAAACTGTGTGAGGCGACCACAGGTTGTTCAAGCCCTTTCCTGAAGGCAGAGCTGTGGGGTGCTTCATGGGAGGTCACAGCTCACAGTGGCTGTTACAAGCCGCAGGACTAGCAAAGCTTAGTTTCTTCTGGTTTTGTGACTCACATTGGATCCTTTGGAGTCCAGGGCTGAGCCAGGATTGTGCACGCTTTCCTTTGTGGGGCCCGTCATTAGGTCGCTCTCTCCTCAGACCAGGTGTTCTGTTTCCTCGTGATCTGCAGGAGCTTGCTGTTGTGGAGGTCTCCAACCTTCTGCTAGCTTTGATCAAAACTGATCAAGATGCTCACAGATTGCTGTGAGATTTGTGGATGGACACATGTATGCATTCAGCATGATGGCATTAGCAACGTCTCCTTAAAAAAACAAGCAAACAAACAAACACACAAAAAAAACAGATGAAAGCTATATAATCTAATGGTTGAATCCAAGTTCTATGAGTGGTTATGGGAACCATGCTGCCTCCACCACACCACAGAGCCGGCTTCTGAGGCTCTTTGAAGAACAGAGAACAGGCACAGCACTGCAGTGGCAAGACATCTACAGTATGAATAAATACATTTCGGCATTGCTTAAGGGAAGCTGACACTGGTCTCTACCTATGCACACACTTTCCACTTGAACATCTGGTTGGAATAAGCTCCAACAGGGGTAGGTTACCTATGATCCTCTTGTTCATGAAGCCAGGGCACAGCTGTGCTTCTTCTAACAGTGTATGGCTCAGTTCACTTTGAGACTCATCCATGTCCACAAGAACAAGCAGTGGCCTGAGATGTGTATTTTACACAGTTGTTCGGTTTTCCATGTTCACTTCTTAGCCATTGTGTGGATTTCCCAGGAGCCTGTTGACAGTGGCTGTGCTAACTAGTGCAAGACTTCTTACAAGTTGTACAAATTTATGACTGAAAATGCAATTTTCAGTTATTAAGTAGAGCAGTTGCCACTGCAGTGCAAGTGGGCATGGTTACTTCTATGCTATCCATTTTTACCAAGGTGATCCTGCACAAGTTGTGTGGTGGAAGTGAGAATAAAGCTGTCCTGTGATTTAAAAAACAAAAACAAACAACAACAATAAAAAAACTAGTTGAATACTTTTTCAAAGTGAAGTCAGTATAAAAGACACAAGGGAAGTTAAAAATTTGGTCAGGAAGAAAGAAAATTTTTGATTCTCTTTCAAGCTGGCTGTTTTAAAAGCTGCAGATATCACCACAGGGGCATGTACTACTGTTTGACTTTTCTACCAGAACTCGGAGTGAATCTGGAGCTAAGGCATGCCATAGACATAAAAGCTAATTTTACTTCAGACAGGGTGAAGAACAGTTCACTTTCTAGCTAGAAACTTTGGGTAGCTTATATTATCTTTCTAGCAAATGTGTGCTGTTTTTCTGCTGTAATATATTTAAGAAAATGTTTTTTTTTTGGCTCCACAACACACATGCAATACTGTGCCTGCGTGCACCTCAAGCTGTGGGAAATCTTTTCTATGTTTAATTACAGACTATTGGCTGAATAATGTAAGAGCTCTATATTATACAGAGATAATGAAACATTATTGTATGCCTGCAAGTGGAGAGTTTAAACTCTAGGGTATTTTTTACTCTGACTTTATTTGCTTAATCATATAAACCCAGATTTTCTCTTAGAGTAACTATAATATCTACAAAGTAATGTTTTAGTTCTATTTAGGATTAAGAATTTTGTAGAAATCATGTACCCCCTTCACACGATGCCCAAATCAGGATATTTGCTATACTCTGCATTTCTCCTCTGCCTATGCAGATTTCCACATTAGGTGTACGCCCATATTTCGGCTACCTGGAGTCCCATCCTGATGCGGGTTCTGATTGTAACTGGTCACATTCCTGTGACAGTGAGCTGGGAAATGTGTCTTACTCCCATTGAACATATGCTGTAGTATTATATGTGGTCACATCCCTACGTTGCTTTCTATAACTTCAACATCATTATTATACCTGTGAGATTTATGTTCAATGCCATGGAAAGGGTTTTGACAATTACACCTGGACATTTCAACAAGTATCATTCTTATTTGATAATATTGTCAGGTCTGGTTAAACTGAAACTCAGGTCTGGTTCAAGTAGTAGTTAATGTCTGTTGCAGATTTACTCTGCTCTTGAGCCAAGAAGGGATGAATGCTAGGAGCCAAATCTGAAAGCTCGTCACAACCACATGAGATGGAAAAGCAGTCTCTTCGATACATTGATAGCTGTGGATGACAGATGTGATATTTATTGCCATGGACAGTAAAATTTATATATATTAAAAAAATGCAAACTTCTGTAAATGATGGGAAGCACTGACAGGAAATGCCTTAGAACAAATTTCTGCAGAAAATGTGGCTGGAGGAAGCAGCTTCAGTGAAAATGTTTTATTTGTTTTGATCTTGGGGGAAAAGGGTAGAGTACAAAAAAAAGTCAACTTCTGAAATATTGCCTTCCTTCACCAAGTGAAAGTCACCTCAACTTTGGTAAATAACAGGAATCTTCTTCCTTGCATATCTTTGTAATTAGAAATATTTATGTCTCTTAAGAGAACTAGTTAATTGAAAACATTACTCCAGCTAAAGCATACTGGAGTGTCCTAAAATGTCTGGGTTGCCCTGTTCCCTTGAGCAAGTCAAATACTGTTGGTTGACTATTTCATATGTACACTGCTCCCCTCCTTCTCTGCAATATTAATTTTCATATTTAAGAAGCCTAGCAGACTATTAAGTGGAACAGTAGTTTTATACAGTAGAAGATTTATATCAGTAAAAGTCTTTGTTCAAATTATAGCTTCTCCTTCATTTTTTCCAGCCTATCTAGTCTCATGATGGTGCCTGGATATTGGGGAGCAAAACTGAATTCTGAATAAGAAAAATGAGGAAGAATGCTTTTATAGGCAAAACCGGGTAAATTGCTAACCATAATAGATATTACAGCTTAGAAATATTGGAAAGCAAGGTTGGGAGAGGTAGGTCTTTTCACCTGTCACAGAAACATAAGTCTTGAGTTGGGAAATTCTATTTAAAAAGTAGTGTAATTACTCATTCCTGTGCTGCAAATGTCCCCAAAACATCACTGCGTGTGTTTTGTCTTGGCTCTGTCAGTGAGAGGTGAGCAAGTGTTTGGTTCTTTTATTTTATTTTTTTTCTTCTCCTTTCCTTGGTATCTCAGGCAGGGAAGCTGAACCAGAGATGTGTGTTTTTATTGACTAATCTGGTACTGAGTTTAAAAATAAAAATCCCTGGTTTATGTCGAAAACTTGCTTTCAAACAGGACCTTTGTCAAATTGCTTTCTGCAGAAATCTTTCACCAAATAAAGAAGGAAATTTTGGCTAAGTGAAAAGTTGGTATTTTCAACAGAAGTTGGTCATTTTAAGATATAAAGGTGGGCATGAGGCCATAGTCTACCAGGCTTCTGTGGAGCATCTGGAGGCTGGGGGGAGTGTGTGGTGCAGGGAGTGGAGTCCATCGTTTTCGGCCAGGGACTGTTGGCAGGATGAGGTGGCCAAGTCTTTCCAGGTGCCAGGGTGACCATGACTTGGGGCAGTATGTGAAGCAAAGAAATTATTTTATATAGATAGATATAAAAGTCATATGTAACTATGTACATGTATGTAAAATTTGGCTGAATTATCTGAATTCTAAAATAAAGAGAAAGGGTGACATAATGGACAGATCTTCCAGGGATCTATCCTGGGATGGTGTGGGAGGGAGAAATGTTGCGGTTTCTTGCCTTGTTTAGCAGACTCCAGTGTGGTAGGTAGATGTTACAAGTACCAAACATAGTTGCCTGAGCAAACTTTAGAAGCATTACCCTAGCCTGGCCTGAGGAAGCAGCAGAGCTCCTGTTGATATAAATATGGCCAGAGTCTGCTCCAAACTTGTGTATTTTTCGTATCAGCAGCCCCAGCAAATCCCAGGGGTTCCTCTGCTGGCTGCTGTGATTCTTTGGTCTGGCAGCCTCGTGGCTCTGGCAAGGCAGGGTGGTGCATGATGGTTCTCTGTGCTGGTGGGGCATGCGTGAGTCTGCGGTATAGATTTGCAAATTTGAAGGCATAAAAAGTGCTATATGTCACAGTCATTTAGGCTGCCATGCGCTTAGCACTGAAAGTTTTATAGAAAAACAAAATATACAATTCAATTACAACTGCTGCAATGCAATCCAAGTTGATCTAGTTTTTCCCACATGAGCTGACCACAATTTTAAACCTGGCATAGCCTGAAAGCTTGAGGAATGTATTTCCAGTAATTGCCAGGCCACTTCATTGTTTCTGTGTATACATAAACACTAGGCTGTGATCATAGTGGTCATGGTTGAGCTGCTATCTGAAATTCACTTGTGCTATAGGGATTGACTAATCTGGTTCATACTGACAGCAGTTTCCATTTACTGTATTAGCTCTCCTTGACTTTGAGTGCTGTGCAACTCCAGCTAGCATCAGAAAACAAAAACGGTTAAAAAGTATGGGGTGCATGAGTCATACAGCAGAAAACCCATGTGTCAGAAGCCGTTATTTGTCTCAGAAAAACAGGCTGTGTGGCAGAAGACCCATTTATAAGATGGCAAGACTACAAAGTGAGGAACAACAGGTAGTCATTTAGTTTTTAATTATATGGGAGAGGAACAGCCAAGACTTGGTCTTTTCAGCCTCAAGATTCGCTCTTACTTGGTCTGCATAAGTTTCTCCCTAAGTTCTTGTTCCTATTTATGAATACCATGATGTGTGTACAAAAGTTAATTCTCAATAGCTCTGTTCTTCTGTTCCCAGACATAGTTTCTTGCGCAGTCTGCAGTTTGTGCTTTTTTCCTATTTCTCTCAGCTTCAATCTGTTGAGAGTTCTCCAGTGCTGGGCACACTCAAGCTCCAAGTTAAAATTGGATGCATTTCTTTATTCCTTCCTAGCAAATCTATTTCTTTTAAGTTTTTTTTTTTTTTTTCCTCAGGATATTGATTGCTGGTAATTTAATGTGTCTCAGTTGTAAAAAGCTGATATGACAGTTTCACACACTATTGCAGTTTTTTATTCCTCATTCACAGACAAAAATGGAAGATTTTCCTTGCTGGAAACTGAAATATATAATTCAGCTAGCATCACTCCTGTCAGTAGCCAGATGCTGTAACTTCCAGCGGTTGAACTGTTATTTTAAAATAACCTGGTCTGTAATTATTTGGCGTGGTCTTTGTTACACATCTATAGAAGAATTAGCTCAATTAAATGAATCTTCATCTGGCTGAGCCACAATTCAGTGAAGGATGTGTTTAACTATTTTGAATTTGTCACACAAAATTAAGCCTTGGTTTACGAAAGAGGTGGAGGAATGCTGAAGACCATCAGCATCCCTGGCAGTCCTGTCACAGGATTACTTCTGTAAACTGATGAATCTCTGAAAGTAACATAGACAGTGACTATATTTCCTACCCTTCTGTTCACCCCTAATGACAATCCTGTCCTTTTCAACCCTCACTTTGCTAAGGGAAGAAAGCAAAACCTTCAGCCCTGTTGTCATGCAGGGCTCTTTGCTGGTGCTTCTTCACTCTGGGTTGAGTTTGCTCTGATGGGGAAGGTGGCACTTCAAACAAGGTCTCCAACTGCTGTGTAGGATGGCATGAAGACCACACTGGACCTGTGGGCAATATCTACTGCATTTTCTTGGATCCAGTTGTGAAATAACAGCCTCTTTCTCCTGTCTGCAGCACGACTCAAGATAGAAATATCTGATGTGTAGACTAAAACTTAAGTGCTCTAATAAGAGAATGGGAAGGAAGATATAGAAGGAAAATAAAACCTTACCTGAATTTTTGTCTCGAAGACTGTGTAACATACACTGTTGAAATTAGCATTTTCAAGGTTGCAAAGTTGAGTGCCCCCAACTTCAGAAATATCACACTTATAGTTATCTGAGCAAACTTCATTCAGTGTTGTTGAGGGGAGGTTTTGTCAGTGGGTTCCTCACACAGCCTCTCAGAGCCCCTGCCTCCTGTCCTCACCCACACAAACTCACCTCTCCTTGGTGTGCAGCCAGAAGTGGTTCAAGGCTTTGCCTGTGTCAGCCCTTGACTACTCCCCTGCTTTGAAAGAAAGGAACACATTAAGCGTACAAATTGCAGGTCAGGTGAAAAGAGAGATTCCCAAATCATTTCTTGCTCTGATTTATTAATAACAATCCTAACGTATCTTTTCTGTAGGTCAGGGGAACCGGATATTGTAGTGTTGTGCTAAGTAACCATTGTCTGTCTTCAAAAATGTCTATGCAAGGCCCAAAGCAGATGCCATTTGAGTCCATGAGACTTTGCCTATTGCCTTTCGTGAGGAGACTTGCGCAATTTTCCTTCAGCTGGCTTTCAGCTGAGGTACCGTCTGAAAAAGTGAAAGATGAGGGTATGTCACCCAAAGCAAAGTGTGATTTATTCTCTAGTTAGCTGATACTGTTGTGGAATTATCAAGTCTATGGTTAGTGAAAACCCAAACCTGGTATTGTTTTAGTCCAGCTAAATTCAAATATATGGTTCCGCAGAAAAAAAGCACTGCAGTGATGGTTACAGACATCCAGAATAAAGGAGAATTTATGGGTGTGGGGCCTTTTTCAATGGCAAACAGGGGACAGTTTGAAAGAAAGGGGAGGAGGGAAGATCTTAAAAATAAGGAAATCGTCTAACATTCCATATGCAGAGAAAACAATTTTCATGCCTCTTATCAAAAATGTGTTAAATCAGCTAACATTGATATAACTTCAAGCAATTAGGAGCGCGCTAATAATGATATGAGTCTTCAGCTGTAAAAAATTACGCTGCCTCAAGGCTATGCTTTAATTCTTGGCGTGCTGTATCTATAAACAATAATCAAACTGCAAAGCAAGTTGTGTTGTTTTTGTTCACAATTTGTGAAATGATTTCTGTACCCTACAGTGATGCTGATGGCTATTTTGACCTTCAGGAACTCTGGCCTGTGAGGCTAAGAGCTAATGTGTACTTCCATCGATCTGAGTTACAGGCTCACAGCAGGTTACTGTGCCTGTTCTTCACGAGTACAAAAGCTGCTATCGTCAATCAGTGTGTGTTGTGAAAAGGGGGCTTGCTGCTGAGACTCAATAAATAGGGACATTAGGAGGAAATGTTATAATTGCTGCTACCCACATCTTGTTAATGAGTAATGTACAGTTAGACTCCATGCAATTGCAGCTAAACTGTTTATACAATTTATTCTTATGTTGCAACTAACATTTAACATAATGAAGTATCATAATTGCAGCCATTAAAGTCAAGATTAAGATTTGTTTAATTAGAATTAAGAAAATGTAGAATAGACTTTGAAAATGTAGGGTTTACTGGGTAGAATCTGCAGCATGTAGGGAAATTCAGAGGTTGGGTATTAAAGAGCTTTTTTTGTAGAAAAGCCGTGCTGATAGGGGTGTGATCTTCCTGTCAGCCCTGCTTTTGGAGCAGCTCTGTTACAAAGCACACAGTGCAGTTATACAGGTGTAAAAATGAAAACACAGCCTGGCCTTGAGTTTTGGCTTTTTGATTTTTAAAATCTTCTGATCAAATATAAAATGATATTTATTTAGAATTTAATGTGTATGTTTGGCTTCCTGTTCCAGTGTTCAATCATACCATTCATGTGTGGAGCCTTTTTTCTCCCTGGTACAAACCTGAAGTAAATTTGCCATGGATTGTGGGGGATTAGGAACTGAATTGGTTCCATAAATACAATACAGAATTGGCATATGTACAGTGTTTTAGGAATAAAGTAAGTAACTGTAAGTAATTGTTCTCAACAGTCTTAAAGCACTCTGCAGATGCACAGATTCAGGCAAGCACTAGTATTTTGGGGCAAGTATGTGGAAAACAGACTAGACCCCTGAAACTGATATTGCATGGGTTATTTGTGTAAAATTGCAAACAACTTCTTGGAAGTGTAATAATGTTCAGAGGCAGCAGAAATATTTTAAGGCTTATAATTTGAATACAACCCTTTGTCAG
Organism: Anser cygnoides; assembly: GCF_040182565.1. Classification (NCBI taxonomy): domain Eukaryota; kingdom Metazoa; phylum Chordata; class Aves; order Anseriformes; family Anatidae; genus Anser; species Anser cygnoides. Next base: position 71,262,282 of record NC_089874.1, read on the forward strand.
ATTTCTGATGGGGCAGAGTAGACAATATACTGAAAATGCCTCCTTATTTTTGAGGCAGCTCAATTAGATGGGAAGGACGCTTGGGTGGGATGTCTCTCTCCCGGAGCTGGTACTCCTGCAGGAAACACCATCACCAATCTCATGTCTGTTTTGAGTAAGTGATGCAAATAATACTGTGGCTTGGGTTGGCTGGCAGAAAAGAAAATATCAATGAAGTTACCTGTTTGGAAAAAAAAAAAGGCAAAATAATTTAATTTTTTTTTTGTTTTCACATGATATTTTTTCCATTTCCCATTTCAGGGTAGTGTGTTTGTGTAGAGGGGGGGTTGAATGTTTTGCTGTGTTTGGCATGGACTGGTTAATTTGGCTTGCAATGTTTAATTGTTTTGTTTGGGAATGCTGTGACTTCTGTTGTTAATAGAATTTTGTACAGATTTTGGCCAAGATATTCTCAGGAATAATTTCTTATTTTCATAATTCTAGAAACTTTTTTTTTTTTTAAAAAAAAAAAAGCTTTGTTATTTTCAGGCTGGATTTTCAATTTCCTGAGTAAATGTATTGTTGCAAAGATTCTGGTAATGACATATTTAGGAACTCACTGATCATAAATGCTGTAGTCAAAGATGTGATAATTTATGCAAAGAATAATTAATGATGACAAACAGAAACAAAGGCCAATTAGGACGATTACTGCTGTGTTGTCATATCAAATGAAATTTTTATCATTCTTTCTTTCTCTCAGTACTGGACTAAATCACAGCATAAACTTGTTGGTCAACATTTTTGAAAAAGAAAATGAATAGCTGTGAATACTGGTATGATGCCGAAGGTCACAAAGTCGGTGTTAGTTATCTAAGATTTAGATGCCCATTGATTCACTTTAGAAAGGTCTCAATAAATGTGGAATAAAATTAGCATTGATTTCATTTTCAGGAGAGAAGCCACATACTTTAAGATAAGAGCCATATTCAAGTGTATTTGATTGGCTTGCGACGAATAGTGAGCCATGCAGTTGTTGTGCTTGTTTTCTTGTCTTGCTTTCAATATATACAAGATAAGAGTTCTGCTATAGCCTTTTTGAAAACTTTTTTTTTTTTAAATAAGGTGAAACATTGCTAGCTGAAAACGTGCTAGTCTTCACCTCATATGTTGCATGAAAAGATAATATGGATTTCCACAGCTTTGTGTCATGCTACTGAAATAATTTGTTTTTGAATGCTAAGGACCATTTCTAGTTCCATTACCTGAATTTCTGGGGGCAGACAAAAATGCTTACATGGTTGTTTACAAGCCATTTTCACCTCACAGTTTATGTCCAGTTACCTTTCCTATCTGGAAGGCCTGATTCTGAACTGTATTTGGAAAAAAAACCACCTTCTTCCAATTGTCTGTTAGCTAGTCTGACTTTTTCTTTCTACCCCGAAAACCTAATTCACATATTTAGCTGAGCTCATGGCCCAGATGCACTGTCCACTCTTCACCTCCTCGTGGCTGTTCTGCAAATAGCCAGCAGGAAGCCTAAAGCTTAGGTTTATCTGGGACAGGGCTGCAAAGGGCTGTTTGAGAAAATGAGACCTTGCTAATCGGAGACGGAAAATGCCTTCTCCAAATGCCTGTAAGCACAGAGTCCTGAAGCACTGTGTCATGCCCTTCCTAAAAACTATAAAGACTGATGACATGTACAATAGCAGTGCATTTCTCATCTGTGTCTTAGCTCTCTGCAATAGCAGGGAATTTAAGGTAGATTTTTGTGATGGTTGTAGGCAAGGACAAAAAGTACCCTGCCAATCTTTGCAAAACAGACCTTAGGGAATTTCTCACCTGACGCTAAACTTAATGGTCAGGTTGGTCCTGTGTGAGCAGGACATGTCAGATGGCCACCTTGGAGATATTAACAGCACCAGTGAGATGTTTGGAGCACTAGTCCACATTGTCTCCCTCTATAAAGTTTCTTCACATGAGGGGGAATGAAAACTCTTTGCCCTCTTCTTTGTTTGAAGCTGACAACTGATAGTTCCACTTGAGTGTTATAGGTCCCTTATTAAAAAAAATAATTGTTATGGAGCTTAAGAGAGATATTACAGAGGTGGAATAGATATGTTGAATGGTATTTTTCATAAATCAAAATGTGTGTAGCACTTATGTTCCTGCCAGAGAGAACCCTTGTCCAGTTAGAGCAGATCTGTTTTACTTAGCAGTGGGCTTCAGATTTACTTTAGATTTACTAAAGTAAATCTAATTTATAGTAAAAAGATTTACTTTACTATTTAGTCCATTGGTTGTGTTTCTGTGGGTTAATAAAAAATAAGAAAACTATAAGCCAAATGCAAATGACACATCTTTTAAAGCTATTGTGCCTGAGTAGGTAGCACAAAGGGTTTCCAGCCAGGTGCCACCCCATTGAGCTGTGTTGTTGCAGTTACCTTTGTCCATGGCACCCGGGATACCAGTGTCCTCAGCTGATTCCAGCTAAAATGGGTAAAACAGCTCTTGGCAGGTCTTTGCATCCCACCAGAGGGCTGTGTCCTCAGCCAGAAGGGGATGCTTAAAAATGAACTAACCCACCCTGCCCCCTCCTTAGACAGACCTCTGTTGACAACCTACAAAGTTAGGATGTGTGACCCCTGTCACACCCTATGAAATTACTTCTGTATTTTAATATCTCGTTAGAAAGGCTGTTTTCCTTTTGCTAAACTTGGCCAACTGGCAAAAGGATATAAGAGCACCAAAAAAACATTTGTCTTTGTGCAGCAGGAGGGGAAAAACTAAATCCTGTTACATTAGGTCTCTTCAGCCAGGAGTGCAATGATAATGACTCCAGAGAAACAATTTTAGTACTTCCCAGTGATTACAGGTTTATAGTTCCATAATTATTTAATGCTCATTAGATATATCTTTCTAAGTGTGCTTCTTCTGATGCAAGATCTCTTGCTAAGCTAATTTGGAGTGACTCCCTGCCAAATCAATATCAGTCTTCTGGCAAATATTATTAAATATTTGTTTGATACCTATTTACAAGTAGGAAAATAATTTTGCTGCCAAGGGATTGTAAATGTGCGAAAAGACCCTGTGACAGCTTACTTCACTCACTGTCTATAAGCCAGCGTCTGCATGCCAAAGTTGGAAGACTAAGATGAAGAACATAATTAAGGAAACATATGAAGGCTAGCGCAGGGTTTGAGATTAATTAGCTGTGCGTCAATAATCTCATCAATATCCGATTAACAAATGACACATTGCCCAATGAAACATATTGATTCATTCACACTCCACACTGTTAATAAATTGAAGCTGCTTTGCTAAATGAGAAGGCTGACAAAATAATAGCTTCCTAATACTTCGCCAGTATTGTGATAAAAACATAAAATTAGCCCAAAGTATACTTCATTTAGCAGCACTGTCATTGCACTTACGAAGCTTGCTAATGCAAGTGTGAGAAGATTTTTTTAGTACACTGGTTTTTAAAATGGAAACAATACATGGATGTGTACAGAACTAGAAATGGAGATGTTATCTGTTTGTTTGAAATGGGGTCCTTAGGTAAATGCATTTTTTGAGAAATGAGGAAAAGCTTTGGTATGATGTTGGGACTGGAGTTTTAATGGCTTTTTTTTTTGTTGTCATTGTTAAATGTGATAAAATATTAGTGTCCAAGACTAATGTGTAAGTGTCCAGAATACAAATTATTTTTCACTGGGATGTGTTTCCTATTCAGTATACTAGAGATGATATCAGTATTTTACCTTATGAAGACCAGGGAAAAAAAAATGTTTTTCGATGAGGGATATTCAGAAAAGTTGATGAAGGAAGCAGGCATGGAATTAAAACATTTTCCCTCTTATGCATTGACATACCCTGTGTGATCCTATGAAATTTTGTCTCAGATTCCCCAGGAGGAAAGCGTTTGCTGTAAACTTTCAAATTATCTGGACCATGTTCTAGGAAATTTGGAGGGTTTGAATCTGGAGGGCAAACTGTTTATTTTTTTATTTTTAATAAGTATTTAATTTTCTTGCAAGTCTTTTATGAGTCATTGTTATGCATTCAAAACCTTCACTCTTAGACCTCAAAAAAAGGTTTTATGACTGTGGCTAGAAATTAGTGATCAAAAAGGCTCTTTAAGCACCCAGGCTCATTGGCCTGTTGCTGAGGATTGTTCCCCACCGTGAAGTATTATTTCCAACCCCATTTTAAATAAACTGGCTAACGTTTGGTCCATCCATAGTTGGCTCTTAACTAACTGTCATTAACTTTTTAGGGCTCCATGACATGCTGAATAACTTGAAACCACTAATGATTTTATTACCAATCTTAATATTTAGAGTTCCCTGTGGAGTTGTGTATGGTTCTTAATGAAACCATTATTTTCAGGATTAAAATCTCTTAGCAAATTCCTTTCCTTCCAACTGCACAGATATTAATGTGCTTGCAGTCCAACCTGGGATGGGAAAGGGCTTTATATGAGGTGTAGCACTTCTGCTTCCTTTAAATGAATTATCTCTAAAATGTCAACAACAAAAAAATACAGCTCACCGACTTCCTGACTTAGTTCTATTTAAGATAGCTTATTATTGCAAATATTATTAATTGGATTCTATATTGTCTTAGGGCTTGTCCTTGTAATAATTATTTTAGTATAGAAGTACTCAGGTACTCCTGCCAAGGTAGGGAACTTGACCTCTGCACATTTATAATAGTAAGTGTGTAGTAAAAGTACATGTCCTTGTAGCCAGTCTTGCAGGAGCATTAGATTATATTGTCAAGAGCACTAAAGGCATTATCTGAAATGTGTATATGAATAGATGTTTACTTATAGGAAAAAATAAATGAATTTCTTATTAGGTCTCTGGCTGTGTTTACAGCCTGTGGCACAATCGCTGGATAAGAATTTCATTTGGTATAAGTTCAGTTTCAGATGAAGAGATTTTTGACATCAGTGACTGCGATGAACTTGTATCATGTTTTTTGTACATCCACTGCTTTTGAACTTAACCCTGAAATAACCTCTTTTCATACATATCCTTGATTTTCTAAAGCATTTATGAGGTTTGTCCTGACATATTTAGTCTGAAGCAGCATTCAGAGGGCTCTCTGTTGTAACACATGGCTATGAGATGTGTTAGTGTATGTGAACACCTGTCCCAACTCACTTAGGAGAAAGAGTTAGGAGTAGCCAGTTAAGAGCATCTGCAGTTTCTGCTGAAGTCACTTAAGGTAGCAGGTCCCTCTGCCGTCATGATGTGGATGCTGTGCGTGCTTTGAGTAGTTACAAAGCACAGTAATATCTCCCTCCTTCACATAGATGAGGAGTACTCAGGAACAGTAACTTCTCTAAGGGGCATATGTCCACCAGATATCATGAATGGGCTCTGGAGCAGTTCAGTCAATAGTATAGTTCCTGACAGTAGTAGTAATATTTCAAAAGCAGTTAACAAGGGCAAGGATGCATGTCTGCCTCTAGGGAAAGATCCTCAGAAACTGGCAGGAAGAAAGCCTAATTGGAAGTGTCAAAAAAAGAAAAAAAGAAAAAAAATCCATTCCTATTAGACCTACGGCATGCTAAGACCTGAAGGAAAACTAACTAAAGCTTATGAACTTTAGTTAGTAATGGGAGCTTTCTGTCTTAACTGACACTCTCTCAATGAAACTCGTCTCATAACAAAAATGGGGAAGTAGCAGGTGCTTTCTTGCACAAGTCCTTATTCTTTTTCTTATCTGCTCTAGTACCAGTATGTTTGAGCTGCTTTCTCCAAATGCAGGCATGTTTCTAGAAATCCTCTTAGTTCTCCTGATCTAGGTAGCAAACTCTGACAAGCGGGATCTTTCCCCTTCTTTGGTCTGGACTAGCTTGGACCACCCATCTCCTCCTCCTCGTTCAGTTTTCACATTAAAAAAAACAAAATGAAAGAAACAAAAAAACAACCACACACACAAAAAACAACAACAACAACAAAAAAACCAACACAGTAAAAGACTGAAGCAAACGCTCAAGAAGAACAAATTACCTCCTTGCTGAGCACTGCTCATTGCTTTCTCATCCTGCAATAGTGTTAAGAGTGACAGATCTCTGAAACTTTCCCTCATTGTTTTCTCACAATCTTAGGGACTCCCTGAGCAAGCAATGATATATTTGTATTCAAAATCTTTTCTGGGTTTCTTTTCCAGGAAATACTTTGCTCATTTTTAAACCCATGTATACTAATAGAATCCACAACATCTTGTGACAGAAGCTAAACTAAGTGTGTGATGTGCAGAAAGTACTCTCATGTTCATTTCAAACCTATTTCCCATGATTTTCATCAGATGCCTGGCAGTTCTTGCCCCCCAAAGAAGCAATCAACAACAGTGTTTTCTTCATGCCACTTTCTGGTTTACAGATCTCCTTATTATGACCCCTCAGATTTTTTTTTTTTTAAATTCTTATTTTTTCCAGGCAAAATATTCCAGACTATTTAGTTGATTCTTAGACAGAAACCATTCAATATCTTTGATCTTTCTTGCTTTTTTCTCTCCCTTTTTGAGTTCTATTGTACCTCTTTTGTGCTTAGATGTTTGGCTGCTCTTTTATTCATGCATCAAAGGTTGATTTGCAATAGCAGAATGAGATGTCTATTTTCTATATAGCCACTGGCTATAGGCTATTAGCCTGCCTAATCACAACCTCCTCTATACAATCTATGGCATGGTGATTCACCTATGTGATGTCCAGACAGGTTTTGTAATTCATTTAAACAGAGTCCTTTGCATTTCTATTACAGTTATAACTTTGGTTTGATGCTTTCTGTCATCTTAAATTTTCACGTGGATCTGTTGGTTGTGCTTTGAGTGTGGACAGTGTTGGTGAATTCTGATTTTTTTTTTCTTTGATGTATTAGTTCAGTAGCTTATTCTCAAATTGTGAGGGGTAATGATTTGGTTGCACAAGCTCCCCCCCTCTCCTCCCCAACCTTTTCCTCCTTTAGGAAAAGACTTTTCTAAATGTGAACTACAGTCAATAATTTTGTCCCTTTTTTTCTCTAAAAAGAGATTTTAAAAAGTTGTTCTGAAATCAAATATAATCCTGCTTCAAGAAAAAAAAAATAGAGAGGTTTTTCCAATCAGTAAAATATTCTTTCTGTATTCTTTCTATCCTTTTTTTTTTTTTTTTAAACAAACAAAAAAACCTAACAAACAAAAACAGAGGACTCAGAGCTTATGTAAGAGGAATTATGGCTGATACATGGTGACTAATGGGCTCAGCCTCTGTGTTGATAAGTGTAGGCACTTTGCTAGAAGCTACAGCTTCAGCTACAAGGTCTGCAATGGTGAAGGTTTCCTTTGGGTCCTGACCAAGTCCTAGTTCTTACACTTCATGCCAGGGTCTCAGCAGACCCAGCTGAGAACTCATCTTCATGGCCTGTTGTCTTTAACATCTGCTAGTTCTCAGGTCAACAAGAATGAGAAAGTCCTTTGCATGTCGTATCTTAAACTGACTGACAGATGGGAAGGGGATATGTGATGATGCTCCATCCCTACAGGCTTCAAAGTCTTCACTAGGGACAGTTCTCCATTATAGCTCTGTTGTCCTATGAAGTAAGAGTGAGTGTGGGATATTGTTTGCCTTCCGTCATGGAGTAGCAAGAAAATTATGGAGTCACATGGCATTGAAATTTGTAGAAGACTGAATGTGCTGTGATGGCATGAGCGAATACTATGCCTTAGTGTGCGGTTCTCTTGCTTTTTTACTTTTGGCAGGAAGAGAGCAGGCAGGCTGAAGTCATATGAGATACCTTTCCACAGGGTAAAAGTGTCTGGTGTTGAGTCATTGTTGAGTTCACTGACGCTGGGCAGTAAGAGATGTGGATGAAAGGGCCACTTTAATGCATAAAGCTCTATGAACTTATACTGAATGGTCTTTGCTGTGCCTCAGGTATTGTGCTTTTCTCTGTTCCCCATCTGTAACATAGGGTAAGGGAAGAGTTTGGTTTTCCTCTTTCTTTGATTTTAGTTATACATATTTCAAACAATAAATTTATCTTCCAGAGTTTTGTGCGCAAAACTTTCTGGCATTGGTGCTAATACATGTGGCATCTCTGGGCAGACTTGTTAGACACATATTCAATAACAATTGAGTTGACCTAAAGCTAGTATGCTGGGCAGCAGAATTTTGAGGCTTCCTTCATGTAAACTCTGGCTTTTGTGCCATACAGTCGTTCATTGGTGGGTGGTAACTCACTGAAATGTCAGTTCTTAGAATTAGACATTCATAACAAAAGACTGGTTTTTAAATAACCAAATCCAGCAATCATAAAGAATGTAGCTTTTGAAAAATTGTGTTGTTTCCCTGAATCACATTTCCCTGCTAGTCCTCATCCCTTTGTTGATGACAGATAGAAAAGGCTGTTGCTTGTGTTAGCTGTTAACTTTCCTTTGTCAGAACCCTTTCCACCATCTGTCATTGCATAACTGTATGTTCCCAGGTTTGTAACTCTAATGTGTTTTTGCTGTTTTGTGTACAGTACGTTACAAGTTATAAAAGCCTGAGTAAATAATTCATGTAAAAACCTTTGTAAATATTGTCAAACTGTGGAATAAATGATTTACTAAGAGGTCTCTTGGCTCAGCCTAGCAGCTTTATTACTGTAACTTGTTTTGTAAACAACCTCCTCCCCCCACCCTTTATTTTTTCCATCAAGTGACTTTGTGTAAATTCTATTGCTAAACACTACTTAGATGGATTTCAATCACTATAAATAATGCAATACCAGCACTTTAACCACCTGGGGACTCCATTCAGAAATCAACCAAAGGTGTAGTTTGTGTAAGACGCTTAAGGGAACAGGTTTTTAATGCGTGTAGAATAGTATACTTCTCACTGCTTTCATCATAGATTATACTTGCTGGAGATAACTTCCTCTTATCGGGAAGAAGGTTTTCTGGTAGACCCCGGGTTTGTAGAGAGCTGGTACCTGTGCTTCATTTCATATTGTCTGGATGTTCTGCAAATGCAGGGAGAGATCAGGATCTCAAGTTAGGAGAGGTGGCCCTGAAAAACACGATTTTTCTTCTAGCTTTTTAATAGATTGTTGTCTGAGTGGTCAGAGGAAAAGTAATCAGAAACATTTGTGTAAATGAATATGACTTTGCTTTGATGTATTCATAAGCCCCTTGTTAGCCTTCTGAAAATGCATCTGAAAATGAAATGGTTCTTCAATAATGTTAGTGGAATGGGAAAATGTAAGTGGGAAAATATGTTGTATCTGAATCTTTATGGGGTAGGCGTAATTGTGTGGCTACATGTGCTTGTTCTGAGTTTCTTCAGTGAAATACAGGCACACTTCTACCAAGAAGTTTCAGAACATTGGTGAACAACTGTGGTGATCATGACTCTGGAAGCTGTTGACGATCCATGTTGTCATATTGACTCAATTTGAGTTGAGCCTTGAATCTGAAGTCTGAGTATCTGTATTGGTTGCATGCTGGTTTTCATGTTGGCTTCTGTATGGAGTGAGCAAACTGTCTTTCCAGGCAGGAAGACACTAGCATTGCTGGAGAGACAGCTTCAAAGTGGACTTGTGCCACTGTAGGCAGGATGCACATAAATTGTCTTAGGCCTAATGGCTCTGCAGACCTGAACTAAGGAGAGCTGTTGGACAGGCTGGGCACAACCAACTCATCTTCTGCTTGAGGGTAACATGCCATGCTATTGTTCTGTCTGGGTAGGTGAAGCAACAGACGCAGAAAAAGGTTTGCAAGTGTAAGTATGGGGGGGTGGCTGGAGGGTATGGGAACAGTTTGTGGAGTTGATCCCAAGTGTTGGTGGACTCTCTAGAGAAGAAGAGCAGAGTATGATGACCTTCCTGCCAAGTTGCTCCCCTTGCCGTGGTGACTTATCTCCTCACCACTAAACCCATCTCACTTGGCTCCTGAGCTCCATGGAAATGGACTATTCACTTAAAAGCCCTAAGACCAGAGAACTCCTGTTCACCCTTCATGAGAAGTTTCTTCCTTCCCCTTGTGTCCTGCATCCATGCTGTCAACTTACAGGTGAAAGAATTCATTTCTAGTGAGAAGGATCCCATCACTGGTGTGATTAACTCCTATGTCAAAATGTGCAGTAAGTGTAACCAGTCTAGCAAAAAAGAACAGGATTTGTTCAAAGACAACCATCAACAGCAGATGTTCTCAGACACTCCTGTGAACAGAAGTACTGTTTTCTGAGTTAACATCTTCAAAGCAACTTTGTGTCAGGCTGTTTTGAAAAGCTTTGGAAGGTCACTTCCAGAGATTTCTGACTGTCTGAGAGTGGGTAAATAGTCATTCATTACCTTCACAATAGTATGTCTGGTATCACTGTTATCGAGACATGATGAGATGGCATTTTTATTTTATCTGAGGAAAGGAGTTGGCCATTTATTGTTGATTCATCTGGGTTCAGAGCAACCAAGCTACCTGTGGCTTAAGAACTAAAAGATGTCCAAGAAAGAAACCTCTTCGAAAGCCTGGTGATTGGTTTCAAGCATTTCTGTGTGTCTGATGTAACAGTGAGGAAACAACTTCCTTCCTCTGGCTTTTTAACCCTCATACAAAAAGAAGATGGTGGTGTCCCACCAGTAGAATGTAACTGAGTGCGTGAGAAAGAAGAGGCTGATAATGGCAGCATTGATCATGGAGAGTTGATGAAATAAGAAATAATGGTGTGCCCTCTACGAGTTATTACTGGTAGTTTCCATAAAAGCTGAGTAAATGAAGTCTGAGGCTCAATTAAACCACATCTTGTCTTTCTTCTTGTGTGCCCAGGACAATACATTGTTTGCTGTGAATAGACCACCCGAGGTCTGGTCATATGTTTTGGTAGAAATCATAGCTTTGTCAAACAAAGCAAAAGACATAATTATAGACTTTTTATATATAAAAAAATATTTTAATTATTATTGTGCATTTCTAATTAAAAATGTGTTAAATGGTTGCCATTAAAGGTTTAGAAGCATGAAAACAGCAAAATGTCAGAGAATTTGTTCTGTAAAAACTAATACAGATTTCGCTCAGTAGCAACAGATCAGCAGGAATTCCTCCCATTTTTCAGAGGGCTGGGGTGAGGGGGTGGGGGGCAAGAGTGGTTTTATTTTACTAGATGAGAAAAATCTTAAAAGTCACAGTCTTAGTCACAACAGTTATGGTCACAGGATGAAAAAGTAACCCTTGAAGCTGTAATTAGCTTTTGTATGAAATGTGTGGTAGCTAGCCATACGTGTTATTGGCACATGTATGATCTGTATTCCTTAGATACATGAAGTATAGCTGGCAATATTAAGTACCTGTGAAATATAACAGATGCATAGAGATAGAAAGGGGGTATATGCTAATTCTTGTGGAGTTGTTGGGATTCTAGATGCGATGGGGCGTGCACAAAAAAGATTGAAACATCCCTTTGTAGCCTCAATACACCTAGATGTAAGATTCACTGAAAATTTTCTTTTTATGGTGTGCATGCATGGATATCAATTGTTTTCAGATCCACAGTGACTGTAATAAAAGTTTCCGCTCTAGATGCTCTGAGGAAAACTATTTATCTTTCATGTTACTTTAAAACCTTCTCTTCTGCTGTTTTTTCTTCTAATTCCCACATAAGTTACAGGGCAGACCTTGGAGACTCATCTCTGTTCACCATGTTGTGTAATATTCTGACCTTTGGTGCAAGCCATACTTACTGTGGAGTTGCTCTGTTTGTTGTCTCCTTGATGCCACTGCACCTTTGTTATTAGGTGTCCACAAAGACTGAAAGAACGCTTTAATTTATTCCTTGATTTCCTGGATGCTCCCAATGATTCTTGGCTGATGTGCTCACCATTGCAACCTTTTCTGGTCTGCTTTTTCCTGTTTCTGTGGTGGAGCTGGCTATCGTTCTCTGTTGGAAAGGGACTTGCACTTATGCAACTGTGCTGACACTTGACATACAACCTTTCTGAGCCCTATGGCCTCTGTGGTTTCTCTGAGAAAGATGCTTTTTGCATTTATTTGCTTAAAAACAAACAAAAACAACAACAAAAAACAAATTCTGTATGAATTAGAAGAGGCAGCTATCTGCACTTCAGTTGTGGGTGTTTAAGGGCAAGTCTATGGTCTTCTGTAGTGCAGAGCACAGGATGCTGTAAGAAGGAAAACACTGAAAAAGCTCCAACACTTGAGATGAAAAGATGTTCTCTGTGCATAATGAGTGGGCAGACTGAGGACTGGGTCACTTGTGTGCAGTAATCAATTCCAGGGAGCTACATACATGACTAAGTCCTATACTACTTCTGGCTCCTTTTGGGCTTGTGTTTCCTCTCAATTTCCCTTTTAAAAAAATTATTATAGTATCTAAAGCCTCAAGCATGGAGCCAGTAATGCAGCATGATAAGGGCAACACACAGCATAAAGCATTCCTTACTCCCAAGTATTTACAGTTCAAGTGTTAGAAAAGAGGTTCAAGTGTTCAGAGATACAGCAGAGATACAGACGTTCAAGTGTTAGAGATATAGCAACGTATGAATAAGGATCAAGAAAAGTATATGGGAAAAGGCCTCAACATAGTAGGCATGGCACACCAATAACTGAGTTTGGGACTAGATTTTAACATGCATTATAGCAATGTAAGTTTTAGTATATACTCCTCCTGTCGTGTCTCCTCTTTTCTGGAGTGTAATGTGTACTAGGCTACTAAAATCCTCATCTCCAAAGTATATATATTTTTTGGCTGGTTAAAAAGAATGTGGAAATTCAGAGGACTAACCTGTGTCTTTATTTCATTTTCCAAATATCTGGATCAAATAGGACCCTTAAATTTTGAACAGATAATTTTATAAGTGAGGAATCATGAGCGAGCTGATGGCAGCAGTGTATCACATGCAGTAAATAATCCAGGCAAGACCTGCTGCCATGAACACCACTGGACTCCACCTCCTCCCGTGTGGTGACACGAGGTTACAGTGGCGCAGCACTGTGCCAGACACCTTCAGCTGCAAACTTGTGAAAGATTAGTGAAGTAATGACCATCCAAAACATCTACAGTGTCTGCTGTATCAGCATGTGCTGGCAGCAGACTGTGGCAGAAAGTTAAATCTATTTCCCTGGCACATCACCCCTGATTTGGGAACCTATGGGGAAAGTGCCACTGGGAACCAAACAAATCTCTCTGTGCCTATAAGCTGCTAGAAGAAGATATGTTGCAGCAGAGGTGTGCTTCGGCATTGTGTAACATCCAGGTTTACGCGTCAAAACATATGATCAGGGCTACATATAATATCTGACATTTTGTAACCCCAGTGACTCACTGCCTTTCTTAAGGAGAGAAAGTCTCTGAAGCCACCTCCTGTGGCTGCCTGAAGGGCACACCTTTGCAGGTCCCACCTGCTGCTCCTCACTTAGCACTCGATAAAATCTCCCCTCTTGCTTCTCCCACCACTAACCAGGAAACATCTTTCTGTCACTGCTGGTATCTTGTGCCAGGTGGATGGTCGTTGCAGGTTTTCATCATGTTATCAGCCACTTCTACTTCATAACACAAATATCTTCTCACTGTCAAACCCTCCAGGAGAAATTACCTGTAATTAATTCATTCTGTGTAGGTTATCCAGAGGCAGTCTTTGATAGCAGTGCTATTACATTTATTTTCCAAGTACCAGTAATTATTATTGAAGAGAAAAATAATAAGCAGTCTAAAAACTTTCTTATTATCTAGACCCCGTTCTCCCCTGCCCCACCTCAGGCACGGGCTGGCAGTTTCATACTCATACTGTTTCCTTTACCAAGCTGTTTGTCAGCCTCGGTTCTGGAGAAGATCACTGCCCCCCATGGAGGAGCCAAAGACTGGAGAGGTGTCTTGTGCCGACGGATTTGCCCTGGTACCTGCTGCGCATGCCAGCAGCTGTCTCATCAGGGGGGACTTGGACGTCACGGTCACCATAGAGACAGCAGCGAGGATTTGGTTTCAAAAGGTGAAGAGAAGCTGGGAATTAGGAAGGTAAGGCTGGGTCTGTCTCGCAACTTTCATGAAGGATTTTTAAATGGCACTCTATCTGAAAGGGTGCCACAGTAAAGAGATGCTCTACTGTATATTTATGTACATGTATATATATATGCATATAAATATATCTAAATATATGAACATTTACATGTACTGTTTTGAATAGATGTGTGTGTGAAAGGACCAAATCGAGTATTTTTAAAATCTTGCTGGCATTCTGCTGGCACTACTCGAATTATTTTTTCATTTACAGATAGCATAAAACAAGACTCGAGTTCTGTTTAAATTTTTTTTTAAGAAGTCATAAAATATTCACTACTTAAGATTGTATCAGTTTTGCACAGAAGCGGAGTGAGCTGCATGTATTGTAAATTAACGTTCACTTCTGCCCCTCTTCATGATCCTCTGCTATGCTTTAACAATGATACACATGTAGAACAATGGTGAGTGTTGACAGGCAAGATAAGGATCAGGCATGAGTCATTGTTTAACCACATGGGACTTTAAAGCCTGGGTTGATACTGGTCCAGAACAGCTTGCAAATAATCCCTCTCTGCTCACTCTTATATCAGCAGATAAAACTGCCCCTCCTGATGGCTTATTCCATCCTTTACAGATGTGTAACTTATTTTCGGTGATGCATGGACTTATTTAAAGGTTCCGTTTGCACATTTATAATCCCCAGCAAGGTGCTGATGGCAAATGGTTGTTTTTTGTACCTTAACAGCATATGATAACTTCGTGGGTATGTCTCTGAGGGGAAGGGAAAGTGGAAGGGAGGAGCCCATCTGGCAGAGCAAAAGGTGAAATATTAATGAGCAATGCTGTATAAGCATTACTGCAGACAAGGTACTAGAAGGCTTCTAGAGACTCATACAAGACCATGTCTGCAGTGTTGGGTGTCACTGGGGCAGAAGTGGCCGCATATGTCTTTCTGATCTCAGGCCAGGGATGTTCGGCAGAGCCCTCGAGCTCTTCTCCTCCCTGCCCAGCCTGCCACAGCTGTGGCAGGGAGTAGCTGGAGCACAGCAGGTTTTCTAACCGTGACATGCTCCTTGCTTGACAGCTGGCGGAAGTCTGGCATGGGAGCCAAATGTATTGGCTTAGTGTCAGCTCTGGGGTATCTTTCCTATTTTGGGAATTCCCCACTGGGGAAGCACCACTGCTGTTGGGAGCAGAGATCAGAACTCAACCCCTGGGGCTGTCTACTCTGGGAGAGGGTTTTGGCAAGGATGTGGTGTTTTTTTTTTTTCTTCTTTTTTTTTTTTTCTTTTTTTCTTCCTATTTGTAGGTGTCTTTGATTTTATGAATAACTGAATGACAAGTAGAACTTCAGTATTTACCCTATGGCTGAATTTTCCACAGGGGTGTTTGCATGTGTGCGTAATACCACTTGCGTTTATTATTCCTGCTGCTGTCGTCACTCGCACATTGTCTACAAACACAGAACAAAAGGCAGCTCCCTTTGCAGTAGGCTTATGACCCAACTGCTTCATGAAAAGAGCAGAGGGAGAGCCTGGGGGGCCCAAGGAAGCCCTGAGATAACATTGGTTGGGCTGCCATTGTCAGACTTTTACTAAACATGGTAATATGTGTATGCTTCATGCCACCAAAAGAGATAGCTGGGGTGCATGTGAAGAACTGAATTCTCTATTTACATGCAGCTGGGTTTTGCATTTTTTTGGGTGGTACCATTGTTGGGACATGCAGCTATCTGACTTCCATAACAAACTTCATTTTTAACTGATTTTATCTGATGACTGCTGCAGGATCATGCCTACCCAGAACAGTCATTCACCTTGACTTCTGTTTCAAGAACCTTCTGACCAAATTGATCTTCAGTATTGATAAGAAAATCTGTGCTAGTGAATTTTCAGGTTTGACTCACTTTCTGAGATCAGGAAATGTCTCAGTTATCACATGCTCTTGATTAATCATTTGATCAGGCTTTTTAGGGAGTCTAGAAACTGCAGTTATTCAGAGTTCATCCGGTTCAGATCCCTGTCTGCTGTAGTGGTGACCTACAGCTGCTTCAGAGAAAAGGAAAGGAAATCCTGCATTAAACAAGAAGGAGATAATCTGTTGCTCTTTCAAAGCTCTAATAGAAACTGTTTCAGTATTTTTTATTTTTTTTTTTCAAGGATTTTTATTAATATAATGTATGAGAACATTCTTATCCATGAGTTTATCCTACCCTTTCTGGAATCCTGTTAAATTTTTGTCTTTGTGACATCCTTTGGCAAGTGTTTTTCTAATTTACCTTTTCACTGAAAGTATTTATTAGATTTCTAAGAAATCTAGAAATTTCTAGATTTTCTTCAACAGACAAACCATCCTCTGAGAAATTGATTACCAGTTAAGATTATTACAAAGTCAGATATCAAGAAAGAAGCTGGATACTAGCTGTACTTAGGGGGCTGATCTGAAAGATTTTACTGATACAAAAGCCGCTTCTGAAAGACAACAAAATCAGAAAATGTGGAAAGAAAGCTTTTCTTGATATGAAGCATAGGGCTTCATATTCATGAAGCTCCTTCTGGCACAATCAGTCTTTTGGTCCCCTGTTAGCAGGATCCTTAGCTTCTGTTCTGATTGCTCACCCCTACAGTCTGCTCTGGCCACAGAATACTTGTGCTTGGTCTGCTGCGGGAAGGATAGGAAGCCACACCTATTATAACAACCACCACCTTCTAACCTCCTGTTGTTTATTAGTGGTGGGGGTAATATGATTCCTCTGTCTTGCTATGCATCACTACCTGTATGAATTGGTCAAGACTTGCATCTGGAAATTATGCTGTGACAAGATTAGTTTCTGGTCTTGGTGAATCAGGAATATTTATACACACTAAGTTTATGCCATAGTCTACCAGATGGTACAAGAAGTAAAGCAACCTCAGCTATCTTCTTTCTGGTGTTATTCTGCGATACTTTCACTTTGTAAGATTTCCTGAGGCTTTCTTTGACTCAGGCGGTTAAGGTAAGCCATAGCTGATTTCTTTTTGTATTGATTTGAGGATAAGGGAGAACAGAAATCATGCTGTGTTGGTTGTTGGCACGTAGTTAATTTACCAGTTTGTGTTGAAAATATAGGCGAAAGCCAATGTGAAACTGATGCTGGACATGGTTTCAGAATATATATCTTGTCAGAATGTAGAGCCGTTTGCTCACTTTAGACATCTCCATTGATCAGTGATCATCACCCAAAGGTAGATTCTTCTTTTCTAAGCACTTCTATTCACTGTGGTATATGCTTGGGTTTTTCCAATTGTCTCCGAGTTCAATTTTTTGTCTTTCAAATGGCCCTCAAGGTACCTACAGAGTTTGTTTATTGTCACCTACATTGATTGTACAGGAGGATGAATGAGACAGGAAAACAAAACAGAACTGTTTTGAGTACCCTGTGTTGCAGTGAAGTGAGTCCCGTTTTGCATGAACCAGTGGAATTTGGGGAGGGTTTCTGGGAGTGTGGAAACCCTGTGGTGCTCTTGACCTTTCTCTCAGATTGGGTCCTCATCAGTGAGGATAAATTTGCAGACTATCCAGCCAGAGTTTTTCCACATCGTAAAGGGAGTTATGAGGAACTCTAAGCTCTGAGAAGATGACTCAGTGCCGCTGGTGCTGAGTTAGACCTATCACTGTAACCATTATAGACGCACACAGTCCACACCCAATTTCATCCTCTGCCCACACATAAATGTGTCATCCATCTGTGCGTGACTGAAGTGCTCATATCAAAAACATTTACCTGCCAAAGTTGTGGGAATTGTCATAAAAAGTAATTATCTCCTTCCAGCTTCTCAAGTGTTACTCTCCTCTGTGATCCTTCTGTCCCATCTTTCAATCTATTACATCTTCAAAGGAATCCTGTTGTGCATGTAGGTCTATTTGGGAGAACTGTATTACTATGCCAATTATGAGTCATGTCAGTGTAAACTAGCTAAACTAGCTAAAATAGTGTGTGATAGAAATGGACCTTCTTGCTTATTTTGGATTAAAAATATTGTCTCTTGATGCCAAGTATTCCATTTGAAGTTTAATTTGAATTACTGCAATTGATAAAGGTGTAAACTTTTTCATGAATAGCAGTTTTTTTTTTAAATAGCTGTCTGCTATCCCACTTATGCAAGTCAAGCTAGTATCAGATTAATTGTATGAAATATAGCACTACGAAATTCATTCACCTTCCCCGCACTGTGTAAAAGAGCCTGTGATTTCATTCAGCTAGTAGGAAGAAGTGACTTTCCAATCTAAAGGTATGTGAACACAAGTATTTTTTATTTAATTTAATTTTAATTTTAATTTAATTTAATTTTATTTATTTTTTATTTTATTAAACTTTCAGATGTATCAGAGATGTAGCCTTAGAGGGCATAGATCAGGATTTGTGTGCATGTGCATGTGCTTATCTCTGAGATTAAGAACTCTAAGCAAGGTTCCTTGTGGTTTCTTATGTCTTTTGTGAAAGTGTAAAGCCTCAAGCCATCTTTCAGAGCACGAGATCACAGAGTTTCCCTAGGCAAAATGTAATCAGACTGTCTCAAAACAAAGGTGAAAGCTAAGGCATGGCTCTTGAAGAGGGGGGTTTGTAAGCCATCCTCAACAGAAGGAAAAGAGGAGACATGATCTCCCAGCTGTGAAGAACCAACCGCTCTAGGTGCTGGTGACAGACCAATTGCTTCCTAATGTTAAACAGCCTAGAGCTAGAGAAAAGGAAGTCTTCTGCTGTAGAGCTGGGGAAAGAAGGGAATAAGAACAGGGAAAATCAGTTTCTCTACCCACCTTTTCCCCCTGAGAGGACTAGGGGATTCATGTCTTTAGAGGAATGGATACATGGGGACATGGTAGAAGACCACAGAAAAAAGCAGCTATTGTGAAACTTCTCTTGGTTCACTTTGGCCAAGAGTCCTGAGAATACCTGACATGATTGGGTCTGCAGTGCAGGTCTGGGGGAAAAATACAAAACCCAAACCTCTGTGAACTGAAACCAGAAGATTTCACAGAGTCCTACTCCTGAATCTAGTCATGTGTGAGTCACATCCTGCCTTACCTGACATTGCACAAGTGATTCAGAGAAAATGGCGTGATGCGACTCCTCTATGGTAATTGAAATGAGAAGGATGTTTGATGGCATGCATTTCTCAACATGCGGTACAGTAAAATACTTTTTTGCAAAACTGTCAGCAAAGGCTGGCAGAACAAAGGAGGCCCAGGCACTAATCTGGGATAATGTACAGGAGGTGGCAGGAGGAGCTGAGAAGATTTGAGTCTTGTGACAACTTTTACTGGAAAGCCAAGAGCTCAAGTTTGACTAGTTCTCAAATGAGACTAAATTATTTAGCTAGTATTTAAGAAGTAGCATAGAGTGTTAATGGCAGCAATACAAAAGAAAAGAGGAAAACCTTTATCAGTCATTTCTGCTTTGGTTTTATATAACTTTTTATATAAAAATATTTAAATATAACTTTGTGAGCACTTACCATGTTGTGTTGTTTGTATGAGTTATAAAGATACTGTTACATGGGAACAGGAACAAGTAGGAGTGAAGAATTTTAATTCCACAATGTTTGCAAATGCCAGCAGAGGTTTGGCTTACCACAGGGTGTAGTGTTGGCTGGAGGGTTTGGACCTGGGACTGTCACTATCGGCACTATGCAATGTCTGAGATGCAAAGCATGCTCTCTCTTTGGGTAACAGTTGCTGGGTAAAGGTTTCTGCCACGAATCAGAGACTGTCCCCTATGGGTATAAAATAATGTAGCTCTTCTAAAAAGTGTGGATAGTAGCTTAGAGCTGCTGGAGATCTGGCACAAGGTCCCTGTTAACATCCACTGTTTTCCTACCACCATCTACTACAACTTCATGTAAGGACAGGCAAGATTACTGCTGATACAAAGTCCTATCTGATTGGGTTTCATGCAGCTTTCTTCTTCTGTATCCAAGATCATAGCAGCCTGTTTCACACCCACACCTAATTTCTCAATTTACTCTGCTTTGTCTTTAAAGTCTCTTTGTGCCATATAAAGCATCTGGTAACATTCAGTAACTTTCTGCACCTGTAGTTCTATTGGTTTAGGACTTTGCAGTAGATTTTCCTCACTCTAGCATGTTAAGATACAAACTGTGCCCCTGGGCTGACTGCCAGGAAGTATTCAGTAGCACCAACTGCATACAGTGTGAAGGAAGCTGGTCTCAAGGCATCTCATCAACATCCAAGCTGAAGCAAATTCTTTGACACCCTGATATGAAATCAGCCTGTTCCTTTTGTCTGCGTGCCAAAGGAAGCTGTTTCTTAGTTGATGAATAGGGTATGAAGTGTAAACTTTGCATTGAGACTGTGCAATAACCTTGCATGTTTTCAGGAGAAAGGGGATTGTGTGTTCCTCGTCATCTTGCACCCAGATGTCAGCATATGGGTTGAGTTTTCTTTTTGAAGAATGCCATGCAAGCTTTTTCTTGGTTGGAACTGAAGCAAGTGTTGTGTCTTGCTGAAGGTCTTCAGTTTCTTTTCCTCCTCACTTCAGATTTCATTTCCAAAATGATCTGAAAACAAAAGCACTCGAAGTTCTCCTGCTGGGAGATAAGACCCCCCCATATTCTGCTAGGACACTTGCAATTAAACACCAAATTTGAGTGCCAAGCCCAGTTTCTTGCATCTGTTAGATCCACTGGGGTCCAATTCCACTGCACAAGAAACCTGTGACCCCAGTATCTATGCCCAGGTGGTGATGGTCCTGCATGGGACAGCTCTGCTCCCATGCCAGCCTGGATGTGTCTCTGTCAGGCAAAGTGCTTCACCCTTTCTTCCTCTGCCAAAGCAGATTCCCTGTAGTGCTGACCCATCTAGTGAACATCTCTGGTGCAAGAAACCATGCTGTCCACTAATCCACTACTTCTTTGTACAGTTTGAATTTCAGTTCGTGTGATGAAACTCTGTTTTCATGTCCCTGCTCTGTTCAATCTCTAACAACCTGGTATTATTCCTAGAACAGGTCTTATGTTTTAATTATTCCTTGCATTTTACAGGGTGGGAAGGGATGCTCTGGATTTTTCTCTTTTTACAGGCTATCTTGGAGTCTTGACCGTGGTTAAACAATAAACCTTAAGAAGAGCCAAGAACTGAATCTATGTTTTGGGGTCCAAATAGAATAGTTCTATTTTGAAGCCATCATTCTTCCTGTGATTTTTGTCTTTTTGGAAGACAAAATAAAAAGTTAATGCTTTTAACACACTGAACATCTGTGTGTGCTTTGTTGTGGGATATGTGGTGCAGTGAATCTGTATCCATCTTTTGTTAAGGTGAATCCAACTTTGAACTCAATATTAAAGAGCACAAAGGTGTTTTGACTCTCATAAGAGGACAAAATAAATCTTGGAAAATATTATGCTTATTATTTGTGTTATTATGCAGATGGCATAAGTGAGAGGACTCTTGGTTCTCATCTGTCCTGTTTTGGTGTACTGATATTGTGAGCAACTGATGGAAAAAAGGAATAAATACAATGAAGATTCATTGTTAGCATCACGAAACCACCACCTTAAAGGCTTAGCAAACTTCCCTTCCATCCAAAAGTATGGGCTTCAGAACCTCTAGCCTGACACTGTAGACAGGTCTGGTTTATTGGCATTAAATGATGTACTCAAGGCAGAAATGAGGTACTAGGGAGTTTATAACATGTTACTGAGGGCTAGCACTTTAGCATTTATTATGATCTTGGATATATTGGCATGGAGTACAATAAAAGGTGAAGAAAAAAGCCTTCCAAATTAAAGGCAAGCTTCGTAATGACCAATTCACGCAAGCTGAACTTCCCAGAACTGTTCATTTGATGCAAGTAAGTCACTGAATGAATTGGTTATGATGGAGCAGGTAGAAGACAGACTCTGTTTTTCTTAGTCCACAGCCCTGTAGTCATGCCATGGTAGAGGACCTGAGGGAACTCAAGGAGTCCTGCTGGATTTTGTCTGGGGAGTGGCTTGCCCACACACAGCTCACTGTAGCATCAGCTCCTGTACTGGGTCATGTTTTGTTTTAGTTTCTTTGCTTTCTTAATTAACTCAAGTATCAGATAGTTGCAAGAAAACACTATATGAAAGATTCATTAGCTTCACTGGTTCAACAGAGAGATAAAGATATTTCCTAATCCAGCTCTCTAGTACTCTGGGAACATCTCCAAAAACTATTGAAAATCCAGATTTGACATTATTAATTCAGATATAAAAATAAGACCAAAAACAGAAAAAAAAATAAATCTTCTAAGCATCCTTTCATCCTTTATGCATCTTAAGAAAGCTGAGCAGGGCCAACCCCCTTCTTTTTGACCTTAAAGATCACTTTTAGGGAAGCATGAAGTGTTTAAAGTATCTAACCAAAGGCTTAAACTTAACCCTTAGGCATGATGATAACTTTGAACTGAAATGTCGTTCCTTTGTGTTTTCAGGAGAATGAAATGAGAAATGGAGAATTAATCCATCCATTCTGAGATAGCCATTTGCAATACAGTTTCCACTTGCAATGCACCTAGTTTTAGCTAGCAAGAGTGCATCCATGAGATAGGACCTGGAAGGAACATTGTAAGTTATATATACTTAATTTTGCACTTAACTTTGCTTTCTCTTTGGCAAGACTAAACCACAGAGAAAAAACATGTGAGTGGGCAGATGGACCTGAAGATTCACTGAAGGTTGCTTCCAAGTCCTTAGGATATCTGCCTATTTTTGTGTGAAGAGCTAGGGGTTAATGATTCCACTCCCTGCCTTCATGATGCTGGGGATGATGTAGGGAAAGATAGGACCTTATATAAATTTTTGGTGATAGTTGCAGTGTTAGCAGTTTAGGAGGTGAACTGACTTTACAGAGAATTAAATAAAACAGAGATGACTTTCGATTTGTATTTTCAGCCACCATGAGAAAAAAAAATAAAAATAAAATGTCAGCTAAAAATAAACATGCAATATAAATGATGTTTGTCAATCACCTGTCCAACCTAAGATGCACACCTGTGTGAGTTTTAGCAGTATGAAGGTCACTTACACTGCTTCTACCAGATTTTCTGGATTTTCCAAGGTTTCCAGTTGTTGCTGCATTTTGGAAAGGACTTGTGCAGTATTGACAACATGCTTGAAAATGTTTAAAAGACAGTGGTAGTCTTCTTGTTGATTTCTGCACAGCACCATGTGCAGGTTGCAGCAAGATGGTCTGTAGTGGCAAAGTTGATCTGATCTAAGAAACTACAGTTCCTCAGCAGCTGGAAGATACTACTGCTCCACTGAGTTGTTGTAACTAACAGGGTCCAATCTGTGCAACTGCACAGTAAACCAGGCCAGCAAAATTTTCACTGGATATGCAAGAAAGTCATAGAATGACAGAATGAGTCATAAGTATCTGAAACTGCTCTCACCTTTACCAGAGTAAATCAGAAATAATTCCATCAAGCCAGTGAAATTATTGCAATCTGAAACTTCTGAAAATGGCACTAGAATGAGGTCCTTCAATCCTTAATTTGGTATCTGGGGTGAGGGAGGAAGGATAAGGAATCAGAAAAAATGAAGTGTAGTCATATCTTTTTAGTTCTGCTGAAGTTTTCATGTTCCCTTACTATGAACACCCTCACTTGGGAGTTAATAAATTCGTCTGCTGTATTCAGTGAAGTAATTCATGCAAATACAGAGAAATGTATGCATAAGAGTTTTGCACGTTTGGGACCTATATATTTTAGAGTAGACTAGACTGCTTTGTTTCTGCTTATTTTCTCCCCTTGTTATGTAACATGTTTTTCAAAATAGTGAATAATTGTATCATCATCCGAACCAGATCCTAAATAGACAATCAGCTTGTAGACTGCAGTATCTAAAATGAGTAATGATATGCTTTGTATGACTCTTCTTTTTAAAACCCTCTTTTGTAGTACTGAAAAATGTAGTATTTAAAAGTTGTTTTTAGATTGAACTATGGGTGTAACCCAAGCTAGTAAAAGCCAAGAAAGCCCAAACTCACTTATACTCCAACAAAGCAAGTGATGCTGGGAAACCAGCTTCTTCTGGCTCAGCTTACGAGCTTCTCAAGTGAAACAGGCTATTTCCAATGAAGCTGCCACACTGCCAGTACATCAGTTAAAATGCTTAGGCATCAATGAATTATGGAAGGGCTTTGCCTGGTTGTTTACAGAAAGGCAGACTTCTTGCCTTTTACTACTACACTGCCCCAATCCTGACCTAAGCGACCAGCTGTGGGACAGCAAATGGTACCCAAGTGAGTCAGAAGGATGCATGGCTACCCTGCTCCTCCCCAGACAGCAGAGAGGTGAAAAGAGCATGTGCTATCCATAGGCATCCCACCCAGGGACTGATGGGTCCATGGGCCAGGCTGCTGGGCACAGTAGCATGCCTCCACTATTAAACTGCTTTCACGCTCTCTCTTGCTCTGTGATCTCTATCTGAAAGTCACTGCTGCATTCTACCTTGAAGTCCTTTTCCACCACCACTCCCCAGCCCTTTTTTTTTTTTTTTTTTTTTAATTAGCAATACCTGTTATAATGAGGAAGAGTTGGTAGATTCTGATCTAACTCTCCTACCGTTGGTCAGTATAATTTTCTGCTTTGTTCTGATGGTGCAAGAACATAAATGTCTTCAGATCCTTGAAACTATATTGCTTGTACTAAGCTCTGTCATTACAGGGTCTAGTTTCAGGATATGTTTTCTCTGATGGAAAAGCTTACTTAAGGATCCCTTTTTGCTTGCTGGAGTTCCTTGTGCTCTGGTTGTGGTGGTACAGTCATAGAAGACCAGAGGAGCAGTTCAAGATTAAAAAAAAAAAAAAAAAAGTGTTTGGGGGGAACAGGTATTTTTAACCCAGCTTAGATCTATAGTTATGTCAAGGCCAATGAGACTGTAGTGGGCTGTGGCCCAGGGACAGGAATGAATGACTCAAGAGAGGAAGGAGGCAGAGAGCAGAAATTTACTAAGCTGCTTTGTCACCTAGTAAAACATGTCATGGGATTGCTATTGACTATTCCACTTGATCAGATGGTATGGAAGTCATACAGAGGGTGTCACATTTTTTCAGCTACCCTATTGGTTAGAAGTCAGCTTCAGCCCTATTAGACATGCTATCTACCTCAAAATGCAGGAATTTGTCTGAAGTCATGTTCGACTGCTCTTTGCCTGCTCAAGGTCTCAAGATTTTTTTTTTTTTATTTTTATTTTTTTCTTGTGTAGTAAATGAAACATCACTAGCATTTATTTCCAATGGAAAACTAGTTCAAGGCTTCAAATCCCAGAGTCAGAATTCTGATTGCTAATTTTCTGTCTGCAACAAAGAAATGTAGTGCTGAGCCACGCTGACAAAGGACGCCCAGTTTAAAAAGAGCCAGGCATGACCTGGGTTTTTTTGCTACTCTTGGTTGAAGACTGATGGAAACAGCTACAGACCTAAGGTTGCCTCTACCTACATTTTAGTAGTTAGATGGATCTTAAAAAACAAACTGCAGGTCAGTTTGCTTATTCATCAAAATATCTTTACACAACACTATTTCTGGTTAGCAGTGTACAAACAGTGCTGTTAAGTTCCTGTCCATTTTGTTGCTTTTTCGATTATCGACATCATTACCTTAGTTTCCCTTTGTACTCAGTGGTTATGTCTTATTAACAGGTACATGACAGAGGTATGCACTCACAGGGTTGAATATATTGATATGTATGTGTAGTCAATGTTAAATGGCATACAGAACAATACGAGGAGGAGTAATGTGAATGTATAAACAGACTATGTTTTTTCATGTTGACATGTATATGACACTAATCCAGAAACTCATGCCAGAGGCAAGTGAAATACATTTTAAACCACTAGAGGTATTCCTTCTGGGATTGCTCATACAGTACAATTTCTGTCTCTTTTCTTTCAAATTCTACTGATCCATTGACAACAGTACTGATATCTCAGGTGGTATATATGTAAAAGATGTTACTTTCACAAGATACATTTTCTTGTATTTTCCTGTGTATCTTTGCTGGTGTTGTTGCTCAATTCAGAGAAAGGATGCAGGTCAAAAAACCCTTTAACATTATATTACTAAACACAAATATGAAATTTAGATCTATCACTGGTAAACAGCAATAAAGGCATTTTTTCTAGTGTTAATCATATGTGCTGTTTGAAGGGAAACTTTCCTGGAAAATGGTGCTCCAATAATTATAGGTTCAGTCCTTGAACAGCAGTGTGTACGAAAGTAATCTCTTTGTTTTTCCTCTTTAATAGTCATGGAAGCCAATGTATGAATAGTAGAAGTTCACAAGGAAGTGTTAAAATCTATGGCTAATGCAAACAGTCACAAAATGAACTAATTACTCCCTGAAAATAAGTTAGGAGAGAAACTCTGAAGCAGTTTTCAAAAGAGTTGGAGCTGTTGGCAATAAAATTGTGTATGGTCAAAATATATTATATTGCTTGCATGTTCCCTAATGGTAAATATTTTTCTGTCTGTCTAGATTTTTATTTACATTTTTATGTATCCCCCTTAGATTTTATAGTATTGTTTTTGTGCAAAGTCATGCACTGTTTCTGTCTCTAAAGCATATGTTTTTTAGGATTTGATGTACAGCTAAGTATTTTTAACTGACATGCTGCTTTAATTTGGAGGCCATATTGTTTGAGAAATACAAGGCACAAAAGCCTTTTGTAGTGAAAAGAACCTCTTTCACTGGAAAGGACTGGAATGTGGACAGGCAGGCAGAAGTCAGGACAGCATCAGTGCTGAGGTTCCTGGTGCCATGACAGCATCGAGAGGGGTCAACAGAAACTCACCATGGCTGATGGAGTCACAGAGACGAAGCAGAACATGCACTGAGTTTGTAAGAGTCAGAGTGCAGCTGAGGAGCATAGTGCTGTGGGTAACAGCATGAGGATACCATATCTTAATGGGAGCTGGTGAGAGCACAGAGTGTTGGTGTTGCAAGAATTCAGTATGTACCCCATAGGCACCTGCAGCCTGGCCCCCTGGGAGCTGGCATTGGGGTAACTGGGACATGAGATGGGAGTGCTGAGAGATCTTGGAGACAACCAGGGTAGCACAACCAGACCAGTCAGGTGGGATGAGCTCCTGCTGACACTTGGTTGCAGGGTGCATGTGCAGCAGGCAGTCACAGGGAGGAGAGCAGCCTCACATGCACAGCCTGGTTGGAGGGATTGTTTGTTCATCTGATGTAGGTTTTGGTCTGCCTTCACATGGTAAGGAGTGGCAGAGAAGGATGGTCTGGGATGATGAGCAGTGTAAATGCTAAGCAGCAGTGTGGAAGCAGAAAGCAAGCGGAGAAGAGGCATGACCGTGACCAGAAGGAAGGTGGTTGCCATACTGCTGGCCCCTTGCCTATTCCCCCAGCCCTGCTGCCATGTTATTCTGGGTTGTTTCTAAGCCTTATGGTGGGCAGCCATGCCAAAGGAAAGCCTAGCAAACAAAACCGGGAGATAGGTGTCCTGTTCTGGAAAGCCTTTTGTCCAGGCTCGGGCTGGCTTCACATTTCCCCTAGTACAGACAGTCTGCTGGGGTTGACTAAAATGACTAAAAGCTTTGGGACTGTATTGAGAGACAACTGTCCCTGAGCCGGGCTCTGGAGCAACATGATGAGTGTTTGTTTATGTCTACAGTGCTTCCCATCTGGTGGAAGATGGGAATACTGCAGTGATGGCACAGAAGCCAAAATTTAGTATTTTGTGCTTCCGCAGGAATTGCTGGCATGATTTAGCAGTAGGTACTACTATTTCATTGTATCATATCTCTATAGATAGAAAAGCCTTTTATCTATCTACTTTTTCAAGCAAGTAGAAAAAAGGCTAGGAACATTAGTCTAACAAGTAAAGCAATTGAATGTGAGCTTAATTTCAAGTGTTTTAATGATCTTTATAAAAGTATATTTGCAGCAAGAGGAGGAAGAAATAAAGGATCTGAAACTACTTTGGAGGATCAGCTCCCAAAGTTGTTGATTAAAGAAGGATAATCACAGAACTTGTGGCTTCGAAGGTCAGTTCTGCTGAATTTAATGACTGATGGATTCTCTTCACCAGAGGTGCAATTTTCCTCTCAAGAAATACTTCTTAAAGACCAATGCTCCTGAGCTGGTATTTATGAGAGTGTCTAAAGGGAATTACAAGTAGGTTGTTAGGATTATCATTTACTCAGTGGTTTCTGCCAATATTATAGCACAGGTATCCCACAACAGTTCTCAGCATGTGATAAATGGTGTACCAGCTCAAGGTGAGAAAGAAGAGAGGGCAGCCACTATCATGACAAACTGTTGCTTTGTTACTCCTCCTGTGAACCCAGTGCTTCTCCACCAGCAATACCCAGCACCTTAGCTGTGCCCACCATTGCTCACCATCCATGTGCGATGCACTTGCCTGCATATTCAGGAGGGCTTTAAGAAGATGCTGGGTAGGCAGCTACAAACAGGATGGCTTTTGTGCCACAGATCAGTGTGGCAAGAACACTTTATAGCTACATTTGCAAGAAGACCCTTATTGCATGCAGGCTCTTCATGCAGCCCAGCTATTTTCAGTAGCTAAACAAAGCATAAAGCGTGAACTAGTGTGAGGAAGAGGTACTTCAGCCTGCACCAGCAGGAAGGTCTGTTGTTTTGATGTCTTCCAGATCTGTGACTACTAACAGGAGCCCATCAATAACATTTGTGATGCTCTACTTTATTTCTGTTGCATCTGCTTTTATTTAATTCCTCTATTTTTCAATTAAAAACTTAGATTATTTATTACAGAAAGCTACTTGGATAGGATGCCTGTTTGATTTAGCTTCCTTAGTAATTCCTTTTGTGAAAAAAGTGATTTTCTTCTGTAAGGAAAAAGGAAAAATTTGTGTGGGGGAAGGGGGAGAGAGAAATGGTAAGTACCCATTTTAATAATTTTTTAATAACTTGTGATTGGTTTGCTTTGTCATTTCACTATAAATGTGCTAAAAGTAACTGAAGTCCACTAAATCATGCAAAATATTATATCTGATGGACACAAAATAAAATATCTGGTGGGATATGAAATAAGATTGTTATCTTCTTGACTGACTGAAAAAGTCATGTACTTAGGTTTTGCTGTACTCTTTCAGAACCATGAGACAGTTTAATTCTAAGGATTCAGCTATTATCTAGATAAAGAAAATAGGTTGATAAGGTTAAGGCCTCAGACAACATCCCTTAATGCAGTGTTAAATGTACTGCCTGACCTTTTTTTTTTTTTTTTGAAGATAAAGCAATGTCTGTAGCATGTTCTTTTAAAAAACACCAGAGAAGTCCTGAACCAAAACAAAAATTTCCCCAGAAAGCCCAAATAAAGGGAAGCTCTTGAACTCCAAGAAAATCACTGTTAAGACACTAATGATGTTCATGTATTTTTGTGTTTGCTTACCTAGTGTGGTCAATCACATTCTTTAAATTAGGATGAAACTCCAAGTATTTCTATTGATGTTTGGATTTCCAGGACTATTGTGGCTTTGAAAAAGTCCTTATTACTGCACCTTTGGCTCCTCTTCAAAGAACAGATGTTGACCATGGCTGAAAATGTTGAATTTACAGCTTAAATCTTTATCAGTTCTTTCTGCTGGCTGCTTCTTGTGACTCTACCTTTAAAAGGAGAGGAGACATTTCAAGCTTTTATTGCCTTTAGTTTATTTCAGGTTGTTCTTTTTTGCTGCTCCTGTTTGAATTATAACTGTTTTGCCTTGCCGTTGGACTCAGAAATATTTACCTGCTGTATACAGTGGAAGTGCAATTGGTTTGGAGCAGCAGCAGGAAAAGTCATGTAGATACTGCCTGGGTTTGGAAACCCATCCCGGATTTTGGAATTGGGACTCTGGGGTTGTTATCTAGCCATCATGTGTCTCAGAAATTTGACCTTAGCCTAGCTGTGTGATTTCCATAGGGCTTTATTTTTAGCATCATAGAATATTATGGAGCTGAGGACTTTCAGCGTGGTTTCTGCAATAGTTGTGGGCTGTGCTGCTGGGGCCCTTTGGGCAAGGCTGTTCACAAGAGGAGAGGACGTCGCTGGCTTCTCAACCCTCTGCATCACTACAACGACCTTGGCACCCCAAGTAGGGCACCAAAATCCAGGGGTGATGGCAAAGGTCAGCAGACTCTCAGCATATGCAAGTCCTGGGCAGAGCTCAGCCCTTCATTAATTACTGAGCAACCAAAGCCACAATGCAACCTTTTTTCTGTGGAGAATTTGTGGCCCTGTTCACTGTCCATTGTGGTGATTTCAATGAAACCTAAGCACATACTTAGAATTAAGCACTTTGCATGGTGCCCCCAGGAGAGAGTTTCCTCAAATGGGGCCAAACATGTACTTTGTATGGGGCATCCTCTGACCCAGTAGGTCGGTTGAATCTTCCGAGGGACTCTGAAGGGATATTTTTAATTTTTCAAAGTCTTGTTTTGTTTTCAGGCTCTGCAAAATAATCTGAATGTGTGTTTGTGTAAATGCATAAGAGAAAAGCTGGCAGAGAAAGAAGCCTGCTGTTCATTGCGATTCAGATCCTGCGACCAGGGAGTCAGACTGAGTTTTGCCATCGAGTGGAGTGAGCACAGGGGCAACCCATCTAGCCCTTTTGAAAGAATATTTTTTCCCACGTAGAGACAAAAGCAGATGGTATAAAACTGGAACATTTTTGTTGATAGGATACATAACTTGTAAAATTATTGTAGGCTTGCATAATGGTAATAACCTCTGTGTAGAGAATAATCTCCATACTTTTAACTGAATCTCATCACAGGGAGAGAGGCACAGGTGGGACTCACTTAGATGCAGGATCACAGAAGCACTCCTAAGTCCAGCAGGTTTGGCACTGCAATTTCCAGGTTAGGTATATTCCACAACAAATTTCAAACAAATTTCACATAGTTCTAGTGATTACTGTCTATGGGTAGGAATTACCCACTCCTTCTGGGTTAATTCTGCCCTCAAATATTTCCTTGGTGTTGTTGTATTTAAGCTTAAACTACTTTTTTTTTTTTTAAATTTTTATTTTATTTTTTTTTTAATGTGACCTGATGCAAAGTTTTCAAAAAAGATGAAGCGAAGCACTGTCCTCGCTTTGCTCTTTGGCTAGGCAGAAGGGGGAACTACAGCAGCAGCAGACCTCCATCTTGGCAGGTTTCTAGGCTGGTGCTCTGCAAGTCTGTGTGTTTAAACCTATTAATGACAGCATGTGGACTGAAAATTCAGATATGCCTACTCTCTTTTGTTGTAGGAGGAAGTGTTTTTAGCTGTGAGTCTGAGAAACGACAGGCTGGCATGGAAAAAGAGGTAAGTGAAGAAAAAAAACACTTTTAGAAAAGGAAAATTAAAAGGGTATTGAAAATGCTATTCCTAACATTGCTATTTCGTAATAATATTTGTCGTGTGATGTGAGGGAAGTCAGCAGACATGTAGGCTCCTTTATATCATTGACAAGTCAAGAGGATGATTAACGAGAATACCAGACAATGTAATGGTAGGAGAAGGCCCACAGAAGTTAAACAAAAGTGCCTTCAGAATTTAGAGAATTCCCATGATCCATAGTAGGACCTCATTGTGCTTGTCTACTGTTTCTATTTTTGATTAGATTTATAAACACAGCACCACATATTTTCATGTGGCTCATAGCCCCAGGGCAGAGTGAGATTGACTGCGCTGAAACTGTGAGGCTTGTGAATTTTGGGCCAGGGATGGAGTGAAATAAGTAGTGTAATTGTTTTTGTGGAGTGACCGTGGGACCTCCTCTGTTCTGAATTACACATGGTTCAACCCTTTGACCTAACCAACCTCGGCAATGCCTGGTAGATCTCCTAAAGCTGTGCTGAAAGGTCCTATCAGTGACATGTTGGAACATTATCTGTCATGTGAGATGTGTGCCAACAACCATATTAAACTACATTAATTACTAGTGAGGCCATGTTTGTGACAATCTCAACTTCATTTAACCCACATCATGTTAGTTATTGTTTAAACAGGAAGAACAAATGGGGACAATTTTTGAAATCAAAATGCAGCACCATTGTTTTTTTTTAATAAATTGTATGCTTTATTTTGTTTTATTTCTTTATTTTATTATATTTTTTCCCCTGGTATTTTTGTTCCTGTCATCAGCTCTGTAGCTTGAGTTTTGGAGGGATTTTTTATTTTAAGACTAAGCAAGAAAAAGACTGCCTCTTAATAGATAAATTCATATGCCAGTGTAATTGTGATTTTTTTCAGTGTAATTGTAGCTCATACCACAGTTGACTGCAAACACTGCTTGTTTTCTAGCAAGAAAAAAATGTGCTATGACAATTTATGTAAAACAAAGCTCACACGTGGCTTATTCACTTGATTTACACCTTTTCTCCTTCATACTCTATATAGTGCATCTCTGCACAGCAGTCCAGTTTGCACACCTCTGGAACAGGAGTGAAGCACTGACTTTTATTATTTTAATTCTCAGAGAACACCTTCCTCATAGGCCCAAACCCATAGATAGCTAAGCATACTGTGAGTCCTCAAAAGGCAGCCCAGCATGTAGAAATACAGGAGAATTCTTCGTACGTGGCCATTTTCTGAAATAAATCTGAATTTTACTGCATGGAATCTGAATTCCTCCATGGCAGTGCACAGGATCAGTCATGCCTAGCTGTGCCCAACATTACATTAGATTAGACTCATAAGATTACATCTTCCACTTCCACACCAAGCTGCTTTTTTTCGACAGGGCTTTTCCCTTTAGCC